>NW_027518701.1:10480000-10782500 GCF_043159265.1 Tasmannia lanceolata | reverse complement strand
ATGGTGTGGCGGACAGTTTAGCTAGAGATGGTGTCTCTAAGGAGAAAATTGAGCTATTTGACTTCGTTCCTCCTTAACCCTTGCAGAGTGGGGCTTGTTCTTGTCTTTCTTTTTCTTTTTCTCTCTTTATTTGTATCGACCCCTTCGGTCTTTTTTCCCATTTAATGCAATTGCCTATCATTCAAAAAATAATAATTAAGTTCTAAGTTCCAACTTCCAAGTTTTCAACCATCAAAACAATAAAGCCCAGGCCCACCGACTCAACTTTGATTCGTAAGAGTCTTTTTTTTTCGATTCGACCCATAGCGACTCATAAGAGTCACCAAACGATTGGTAAGAGTCTGACGCAGCGAGAAACACGCGGAAGCTTCAAAATTTCCAGAAATTTAAAATTTTGGGCAGATCTTGCACTTTCGTGATCTTCTTGATGATTTCTTCAAGAAACTCCAAGAAACTTGCAAGGAGATGCAAGATTTTTACAATCCTTGCAAACTACAAGGTTAAGGATGAGAGGAATAGGGGAAAAACTAGGATTCTAGCCTTCAATTCTCTATTCCACAACATAACAAAGGAGAATTCTAGTAGAAATTTCAGCTCAAGCTGAAAATTTCCCACCAAAACCCAATTATAGATCTAGATCTGAAATTTTATTTCAAATTCAAGCAAAGGTTCTTACAAATGGAGGGAAAAGCCCCTTTTATAGACCACTTACAAGGGAAATGACCTAACTACCCCTAAGTGAAGGGAAATGACCACAAAGTACATGAGTAGCTACAAGATAACCAAACTACCCCTAGTGAAGTAAAATGACATAAAAGGACTCATCAACTAGTCTAATGACTAAACTACCCCAACATATAGAAAAATAGCACAACTGATAAAAGCACACAAAGGAAAACTACACTAGGGAGAAAATATGGGCTGATGTAGTAAATCCAGGGGATCCTCCTACATCAAACTCCCCTGCTTGAAAGAACTCGTCCCCGAGTTCCCCATCAGCCTCGCCAATGTGGAAGTCCGCCTAGGTCAAATACGTAAATGATCCACTGTAGCAGTAGGAGCAATAACCCGTCCAAGGTGCCCATTTGTAAAGAAGCCAATAATGGCCATGGAAGTAGCATGAAATTACATGCGATACAATGACGCGGATATCATCAAATAAAAACCACAAATATGCAATCCCCTCATGGATAGCATAGAAGCTGGAAAGATCGTAACGTACTCTTCTTCAGCTGGCGCGATAACTAGAGTCAACACCAATCCAAGACAATCATCAATAAGGACATGGTCATGGGGACTGGAATCTGCTGTCTCGAATAAAGACTCATCAACCTACTCAATCTGGACATCTAAAGTGGAATCAATATTAGCACTGTGCTCAATGAAGTTGTAAGCCCAAGGGTTCCCATGGGTTCATACATTCACCTTTACCTTGTTGTTTTGATGCTAGCAAACCCAAATTAATTAGTCTTTATGGGCTAATATGGTGTCTTTGAGTGTTGTGTCTTAGACAGAAACTTGACATGTCATATCGCCATTACACAACTCAACACAACACATGGCTTGCGGGTCAAGATGCAAATGAACTAAAGAGCTTGTATACACATGAGAGACATCATCCTTGGAAGATGTTCAAGTCAAAGAGCTCAAGTTGAAGATCCCACAAGCATGCCTAGTAATGTGCCAGAGAAGCTTGGAGTTGAACAAAGTGTTGGTGACCTTCTCATGAAGAGAAGTCACATGTACCAAAGCATCCTCAAGTGTTCACTTACAAGCCAAGAGCCCAAGGAAGACCTTTGAAGCCAATACGATCAAGGTGCTAAGTAGTTTTACATTTTTAGATTGTATTGGAGATCTCCTTCAAGTGGTTTTGCATTCAAAAGTGTTTTTCAAACCTTTTTCAAAACCAACCTTGAAACCTATATGTATTTCATGGAAAACCATTTTCAAAGGTCCTAAACTTAGTAAAACAAAAGTCCATAGCTTGAGGAACCAAAAGTCCAAGTGCCAACCAAAGTTTACAAATGAAAAGAAATGACATTAGCATTTGAATTATGAAAACAGCAACTTAAACCTGAGTTAATAGGTCCAAAACATTTTCAAATATTTTTAATTGATAGCTCTCATTTTTCTCATGTCCGTAGAATACAAGAACTTTAAAATCCGACGAGAAACGAGTGAGATATGAATTTTACAAGATCGCGGCAAAAAACTGTTTTTTGCAGCCGCGGTCGACTGCGGAAGCCTGGTCGACCGGGACACTAAAAATTCCCTTTTTTAAAATTCCAACAGCTATCCCGCGAGCAACCGCCCTATCCCGGTCGACCACCGCGGCGCGAGAAACTAGTCGTTGGGGCATAACGGTTAGTTGCTTTTTTGACCTATTTTTGGTCTTTTCTTGCCCAAACTACCCCCAAACGGTCATGAATCATTGTGGGCTATAAATATGTTGTTTTATCATGGATTAAGTGACTTTTGAACTTATTGAAAACCTCATTTGAGATTAAACCTTGAAATCCATTAGTTTTCTTCAAGAAGATCTCCATAGGACTTTTATTTGCTTAATCTTTTGGAGAGTTTTGTGAGCTATTATTTTTGTATCAAGCCTACCAAGAGGCTAAAGAGAGTTTTTCTTGATTTGTTCTTCTTTGTATTGAAGGTCTCCGATTCGGCCCGATAAGAAAGGTGAATCTAGGAGTTGTGAGAGGGGTTTCCGCTTCGGCCTTAAGGAGAAGCTTCATTGTAAGAGGGTCTTCGATTCGGCCGATTAAGAAAGGTAAATCCGGAGCTAGAGGATTTGTCCCCTCGGAGGTGGAGAAGGCGTGTGTAAAGCTTTCAACATTAGTGGAGAAAATCCCAAGGAAAGGCAAAGTACTTGGGTAGTGAAGTAGGTCAAGTTGTGATCGAACCACTATAAATCATTGTGTGGTCTCCTTACTCTTTCTCCTCTCTCTTGTGGTGTTGGTAATCTCTTTCCCTTTTTATTTTGAATATAACTTGAACAAGGGTTAGAACTAATTAGGCTAATCTCACTTGCCCTAGCTTTTCAAATAGAAAAATTTGAAAATACCAATTCACCCCCCTCTTGGTTGTTGCCCTTTGGGATTTCAAAAGTGCTCCCGCTTTCCATGCTCCAGCAATACATCATTGGTCACCACACTCTCTGCAATCGCTATAGGCTCTGCAATAAGCTCCATGTCCTCTCCATGGTTAGCCCCATCATCAATGGAGTCGTCAATTTCACTCTTCTCTAGAGTGATGGATGCACTAGGCTCTTTATTACACTCCATAGGTGCTTGGCTATCATCTTCTACAACCTGATCATCATCACCTGAAACTAGCATGGGCTGATTTTGTTTAGGGCAATCCTCCATGCAATGGCCCAAATCATCACACTCATAGCCACTAATAGGTGGGGTAACAAAGGTAGAAGGGCTGTAGAACATCCGAGTTGACCGTGGAAGTGGAGGAACATGCCTAGAGTACTCATACTCGCTATGCTCATACCGGTCTCGCTTGTATGTGTGTCGCTCCCCTTCTTGCAACTATAGCATCTCGTCAAATTTCTGACTCATTTGTTGGAATACAGCTAATAATGCATCTTGAATCTTCCTTTCTCCTTCCATATATTGTGCAAGTAATTGATTGTAATCTAAGCCTTGTGAATCCATCCTTTTCCGACCCTTTGGAAGTCCTGTTATGTCTATTATGGTTGTAAATGGTCACCAAGGAAATTATCTGCGTCACTGCACCTTTAAAGTAGCTCACAGGTAAAACAGAGAGCAAATGTGAATTCTGGGCTGGACTAGTGTACGCTAGAAAGTAGAGAATCTTTAATAGAGGCAGAATTCTTGGAATTCAAGAGGAGTCAACTCTAACCCCTAGAACAGTCACTAAATGAACTCACAATGGCTGAACCGAACTCAGCTTTGACAGCATATAAAATCAGTTTTAAGCTCCAATACAATCCTTCACTCTGAAAAAAAATCAAGGTCTTAATTTGCTCCCTGGTCTGTAGCTATTCAGAAAGAGCTGAACCTCCACAACTCCAAAGCATTGAACAATTGTTCCAATGTGAATGAGCAGAATTCTGCTATGGCTGCACTTAATTCCCAATGCTAAAAGTTTTTGTATGTGTAATTGAATCTTAGTCTCAATAACAACAGTGCAAACTCCACACGAATGAGCTGAACTTAAGAACTGAACTCTCTCGGGTGCTTCAAAACTTGATGAGTTGATGAGATGTCTATTCCAAGAGCCCTTTATGCAAGAAAGTAATGCAATCAACACCAAGTCCCTCAAGATAATTCTGCTACCTTAGGAATTATTTGTAGGAACTGTAGCACCCTTAGAATTTCAAATATTGGAAGCTAATTTTAAATGAGGACCCTCAAATCAACCAGAGTTCCATTGATACAGGAACTAAAGGAATTGCAGCCCGAGTGTCACTATGCCTCAATTTCAACTACACACAGTTTATGACAGATGTCTGCTAGACATTGACAAGTGTCACTATGCTTCAATACTCAAGCAAGTGGCAATCAAAACAAGCAGGAAAGATTAATCCCAAAGAGGTATTCCCATCCAAAACCCACTTTCAGAAATTTTGCTCATATGTAACCAAAGTTGATCCAAAACCATTCTTGTCTTCCACAAGGCTGGTCATAGAGCATGTATTAATTGGTTTTCATTTAGGGAATATGACGAACAACATGCAAATTCCATCTCTACTTAACAACCACAATCCAAACAGAGTCCTCTTTAAAGTAATTTACCAAACGGTATGTGGGAAGGATTTTCCAGCTATGATGTCTTGCCAAACAAAGAGTCTAAACATGAGCAGTAGATAGGGAGGAAGAAGGCAAACTATCTCTTATTTAATAGCTTGTCAAACATGCACAATAAAGTGGTTTCTTAACTCAATTTTCCCAAATTGTACCAAATTGACCAATTGCAACCAAATTCTAAAATGAGATCCTTTCTTGAAACTGAAACCAAAATCCATCAAATGCGTAAACCGAAATAGGGATTGAATCGCATACAATCTTGAATGGCAACAATCGGGCATCCATGGGCAACAATTCATTGCAGAAGAGCCGATCAAACACACAGAGATTCTTATCGGATCAATAGATTTTCAGAAAGCTACTTTTAGATCAGCATACAGACCATCTATCGGGCAGATCTAAATATCTGAAGGTCACTTCGGTTCCAAAATACACAGAAAACAACTTCCATTCGATATGCAGAAGCCGTTTTGCTTGTGGATCTGGTGAAACCGAGCACTTAGGGCTTGTAATTGCTGGTTTTAGAACTCAAAACCTCATAACATGCAGAGCAGAAAATTGCAGATTCCATGCTTCAATTCAATTTTAAAAACTTTATGTGGTGTAGATCAGAGCAGGATTCTCGATCCTAGACTCAGATCAGAAACGAACATACAATCCAAAGCAATTTTTTTTTTATTTCAAAAAAAATTGAGGTTGATGAGGAGTTCTTAGCAAAGTAGCTGAATCTTTAATGGCAACAAACGATCAGATTACTTATCTGAAGCAGATCTTGAAAACTTTCTCAACCTTTTTGCAGCAAGAAAGAGTAATATGACCGATCTTGCACACTTTTTTTTATTTTTCTTGTTGTTCTCCACAAATTACATCAGTTCTCTGCAGATTACTTCCAAGATCAGCTGAAATTTAGAAATTTCAGCGATCTAGGCTCTGATACCAATTTGACGCAGCGAGAAACACGCGGAAGCTTCAAAATTTGGGCAGATCTTGCACTTTCGTGATCTTCTTGATGATTTCTTGAAGAAACTCCGAGAAACTTGCAAGGAGATGCAAGATTTTTACAATCCTTGCAAACTACAAGGTTAAGGATGAGAGGAATAGGGGAAAACTAAGATTCTAGCCTTCAATTCTCTATTCCACAACATAACAAAGGAGAATTCTAGTAGAAATTTCAGCTCAAGCTGAAAATTTCCCACCAAAACCCAATTATAGATCTAGATCTGAAATTTTATTTCAAATTCAAGCAAAGGTTCTTACAAATGGAGGGAAAAGCCCCTTTTATAGACCACTTACAAGGGAAATGACCTAACTACCCCTAAGTGAAGGGAAATGACCACAAAGTACATGAGTTGCAACAAGATAACCAAGCTACCCCTAGTGAAGTAAAATGACATAAAAGGAACATATAGAAAAATAGCACAAATGATAAAAGCACACAAAGGAAAACTACACTAGGGAGAAAATATGGGCTGATGTAGTAAATCCAAGGGATGCTCCTGCATCAGAGTCTTCAACGGAGGCGAGTCACCCATGTGACTCGACTCGAGAGTTGACTCGTACGACTCGTAAAAGTTTGACTATGCTTACATCCTTATTTCACCTTAAGCAATCCTACCCTTGTCACCCATAACTTCCTACCATAGTCTTACCATCACCCATCATATCGTTACCCTTCTTGGACATCTTATAGACCAAAGTTAGGTAGGTGACCATTATAGATCTGATTATTCATTATTATGACAGAATTTTAGTTGATGACTGATTTTATTTCACATTAATTAGTTGTTTCTTGTTGGGACTTATTGTTTGGACAAGGTTTAAATGAATTATTTTTATAAAAAAATCCTTTACCGATTTCAATCATTCATGTTATGTTTATGGTAATTTGAGGACTGAATGCTTCTGTTTTAAATGAATTGGAACCCATATTATGCTACTAAATTCCCAAAAAGAAGCATGTGAAAGTTTGCACCAGCTACGATTCTTTTTTTGGGTATTTATAAGCTTGTGAATTAAATAGAGATCTTTTGGTTTCTTAATTTGGAATTTAAAAAATCAATTATTATGTTATAATCAAGGGAAAAGTATCCAATGCTAGACACATGCTTTTCCCATTTTGGTAACTAGAAGTCTAATTATGGTACATGTTTATGTAATGCAGAGACTGTTCAGTTGTTATTCCCATGATGGACGACAAATAACCCAAAATTTAGATTGATGTCACGATCGTAACCAACCAAACAATGGATCTTTTCTGATTGAACGCATACCATTGGTCTTTGTCTTGTTGTTTACTGACTAGTCGAGTTCCCAAAAGTTCTTCAATTGAAAGGTTAAGACCATCTAATAGATGTGATCACGTGGGCAATTCTCCACCCACAATAAGGTCCTATGGATTTAATGATCATGATCATGTACATGTGTCCGAGAGGATTATAGTGCTTGATACTAAAATGAAAACAAAGTGTGTACCGCCAATTATTATCTCATTTATCAAATTATGTTTCCACTTTTTTGAATATTTTGAATGCATGTTAGTTTTTAATACTGCTAGCAAAAGGCACACTGCAATGCACATAAGGGGGAGAGAGAGAGAGAGAGAGAGAGAGAGATTTTATTAGGGGGTGAAAGGGTGGGTTTGGCCACCCGGTCAACCAAAACTTTGGGGGGGAAATGAGGGGCTTTGCTTATATATAGTATAGATTTGCTTAGGCTGTTTGTGTGTTTCTTAATGAATTTATTCAAACAAAAAAGAAAAGATGGCAATATCTTATGGCTGTCTTTTAAGAGGGCTGATATTGATGCCCTCTTTTATGGCAGTGATCCTTTTGGTTTTTCCTCTATAAAAAAAATTAAAAGAATGAAGACAACCTCTTTGTCCCTTCAGTAGCTCTAAAGAGCAAAAGAGAGACAAGTAGGGGAGAAGGGAAGAAAATAAAAGGGAAGGGGAAGAAGAAGAGATGAGTGAGAGAGAAGAGAGAGAAACAAGATATAAAAGAAGAGGAAATGTATGTGTGTGGGGAAATGTATAGGGGACTGACATGGGCACAAACATATTTTGATAATGATAAAAGGTTTCCTAGTCTTCTATTCTTTAAGTAGTTGTCAAAGGTTGGTGAGAGCTTTTTAGAAAATGTGACCAACTGTTTAAAGCATATAAGACAAGGTCATTTTGTCTCATTATCAAATATATAAGACAAGGTGATTTTGTCTCATTATCAAAAACATGGTTGTGCTTATATCAATAGCATATACATATGCATATGCATATGCATAAATGACATAAAAATACATAAAATGCACAAAAATACATAAACTGCCATTCGGAATTTAGTGGGTATCTTATTTTGTTTTCAATGAACAAAGAAGTTGACCTCCAGTATAATATGGGTGAGTGTGAAATCAGGTTCCATGTGAGAACAATAAAATTTAGACTGTTAAGGAAGATGCACTATGGATGACAAATAGATAAAATAACAAGCTATGCTTCATAAAACAAGAAAAGGCAGGTGGATAACAAAATCTGAGAAGTTATATGATGAAAGGCCGTATAAACACGTAAAGGTAGTAAGACAGAAGTACCATCCTTGATATTTGATCCAACAGCAGCTCCTCAAAAAGTGAGTTGCTGCTGGATCAAATATTAATGATGGGATGATGGGTACGTATTTATACGGCCCTTCATCATATAATTTCTCCACAAAATCCAACAAAATTAAGCATCCTTCTAAATGCAAGCCACGTGTACTTTAGAACCAATCAGAAATGGGTTTAACCATGGATGGGCAACAGGCCAAAATCCGTATCGATTGTTCTGCCCTCTGAATTTGATCGATAGAGTTTTGTTTGTTGAGTGTAAGCAGTTAAGAACTTTTTAACAGTCCATTTGCATCCATTGATCAGATGGTTAGGACAAACTTGTTAGGATTGTTTATCACAATAACTTTCGGACAATGGCACATCCACATGTGCCCCTTGACCAGTTCTTCTACACCACACCATACACACATGTTCAGTGGAGAATGGGGCAAACCATAATCTTGGCAGGTCTCATAAGCTGGCAAACCAGTCATCTTGCATTATTCTTTGGAAAGTGAATTTTCCTTGTTGCAACAATAACTACTTCAAACTTAAAAACTTAGAATTACAGAGTAGAATGAAAAGAGACTACCTCTCCCTCGCAAATGAAGTAAATTCCATCCCCAATTTCCCCCTCCCGAACGACATAATCACCACGGTCTATAACATAAAAGCCACGCATAACCCCAACAAAAGAATCAGATACCAAAATGCCATTTTTCGAACACAAAACATATAATTAAAAGATTACACCAAAAATTCACTAGACATCAAGTCCCATTAGCAAACATTGACATGCACATTAAATAAATACATTCCTAAATTACCAAACTGCAATTCTTGTAGCCCTTGCAGTTTCAGAAACTGTAATACATTGTTGAAATTATGTAAACTGGTGGTTCCTGCATTCGATTGCTTCTAACATTCAGCAAACACATATCAAAAACTTGGAATAGCGAAAAATAATCAAAATTGTAGGGGGTTCCATGCGAAAGCAAACATCCCACATCGGAAAAGTTAAATTGATGTGGATGTGCTTATAAGGACTTGGGCACCATCCCCTTAACGGCTAGCTTTTAAGGGTGAGTTCTACCTCGGTCCCAAGAAGTGGTAACAGAGTCGGGGTGTGGTAACTCTTGTGCACCCTCGAGGATGGAAAAAATCCATCGGGGACAATCCCGGTAACCCCGATGAACCCTCGAGGACGGAGAAAATCGCTCAGGGAAGACCTTGTAGTTCCTGCGTTACTCCCGCGTGGAGGGGCGAGATTGACCACTTTGCTTTTGCGTGGAGGAGGAGATTGTTGGGGGTTCCACGCGAAAGCAAAGATCTCACATCGGAAAAATGAATTGATGTGGATGGGTGTGGGTGTATAAGGACTTGGACACCCTCCCTTTAAGGGCTAGCTTTTAAGAGTTAGTTCTACCTAGGTCCCAACAAGTGGTATCAGAGCCAGAGCGTGGTAACTCATGTGTGCCCTCGAGGATTGAATAAAATCCCTCGGGAAAGATATCGATAACCCCGGTGCACCCTAGAGGATGGAGAAAATATCTCAGGGAAGATCTTGTAGTTCTCGCGTTCTCGTGTTGCATCCGCATGGAGGGGCAAGATTGTCCACATTGCTTCCGTGTGGAGGGGGAGATTGTTGGGGTTTCCATGTGACAACAAAGATTCCATGTCGGAAAAGAAAATTGATGCGGATGGGCTTGTAAACACTTGGGCACCATCCCCTTAACGGCTGACTTGGGCACCATCCCCTTAACGGCTAGCTTTTTATGATGAGTTCTACTTGGGTCCGAAAAAGTGGTACAGGAGCTGGGGCGGGGTAACTCATGTATACCCTCAAGGATGGAAACAATCCCTAGGGAAGATCTCGGTAACCCCGGTGTACCCACGAGGATGGAGAAAATCAATCGAGGAAGACCTTGTAGTTCCCATGTTGCTCGCGTGTGAAGGGGTGGGATTGTCCACATTGCTTACGCGAGAAGGAGGAGATTGTCGGGGGTTATACGTGAAAGCAAAGATCCCACATTGGGAAAGTGAATTGATGTAGATGTGCTTATAAGGACTTGGGTACCCTCTCCTTAACGGCTAGCTTTTAAGACTGAGTTCTACCCAGGTCCTAACAAGTTGTATCAAAACTGTGGCGCGGTAACTCTTGTGTGCCCTCAAAGATGGAAAAAATCCTTCGTGCAAGACCTCAATAACCCCCAGTGTACCCTCGAGGACGGAAAAAATCTCTCAGGGAATATCTCGTAGTTCCCACGTTGCTCCCGCATGGAGGGGCGAGATTGTCCACATTGCTTCCACATGGAGCGGGAGATTATTGGGGTGCCACGCGAAAGCAAAGATCCCACATTGGCAAAGTGAATTGATGTGGATGGGCTTATAAGGACTTGGACACCCACGCCTTAAGGGCTAGCTTTTAATGGAGAGTTGTTCTTGGGTCCCAACAAAAATAAACGAAATTAATAGCACTAAGCCTACAAGAGCAACGGAGAGAAAATCAAAAGTTCTAACTCTAGAAAACTAGTGTGAAAAAACCAATTACTCCAAAAGCTTAAGTTCCTGGAGTTGGTGTTATTTAATCATTTATACTTTAACAACTAGAGAGAAAATAACCAAGGTCTAATTCTAGAAAAACCAACAGATCTCACCATAATGTTTGAATTGGACGACTTCAGCGATCTTCTTGAGAGATGAAGTTGAGAGTCTCTGTAGCAATGGTACTTGCCCCAGAAATTCGATCACTGCTCCTCCCACAGAGATTATTCACAAACACACCAAACCCAGAAAAAAAAAGGAAAAAATCAGAGCTAATGTTGAAATTTTCTCAGTTGGAGACTAGATAGTAAGAGAAAAATTAAGCAGTTTTCAAACGCAAACATAGAAATTAGGTTTTTTGGTTTTACCTTTTGAGTGATCCATTAGAAACTAGACGCTGTGAAGGGGAAATTTTATAGGCTTGAGCTGGAGAGTAGAGAGGGGCGGCTAGTTTGGAAATTAGATTGTTTCCAAACTCTAATCATTGTTTCGATTTTATGCAGAGCCAATGAGACTGAGAGTGTGGAAAACGAAGAAAGGAGTGCAAAAGCTGAAACTAGGGAGTGAGAATGTCGGTTTGTTACTGTTTATTTAACGAGCCTGATATGTATACCTATTGGGAATTAAATTTGCGGTTTTCTAGCCGTCCATTTGTGGGTCACCCAAGTGGAATGGTTAAGATTTTTCCAATGTAATAGCTTTTGGATATGGCATCTAGGTGCAACATGGGTAGGGCTCAACCCAATTTTGGGTCGGGTTAGCTTGGTTTTTCCTCGGGTTGGGTTGGGTGGGGTTGGGTTGGGTTACGGTTAGGAAAAGCCAACCAGGTTTAATTTTGGGTTGGGTTAGGGTTGAGGCCTTGGCAACCCGACCCGATCGAACCCGACCTATTTCCTTTAATTTTAGCGTGATTTCTATAGGGTTATGTTTTTTTCTTGTACTTTTTTGTTTGCCCCTAGGTGAACCTGAACCCCACCTGACTCAATTTGGAAAAAAACAAGTTAAATTAGTTAGGTTAGGGTTGAGAGATTTTGAGGCAAGTTGGGTTAGGGTTGACCATCCTTGACTCGAGGCTCGGGTTGGTTCGGGCTAGGGCTGAGGGAATGCTATCTTTGGTTACGCTCAAGGTTTTAAATTTCGGTTTCTGTACCAATTTCGGGCCGAAATTTTGTAACAATTCTCTTCTTTTTTTTTAAAAAAAGCCATTTTCTCAAAATTTCGGCAATTTTGGTTTCGGTCCCCACCGAAATCCGAAATTTAAAACCATGTTTACACTGGGGCTGGCCTCAACACAATCCAACCCGACCCGAGTTGGACCCCTAATCTACAGCTTGGGCTTGTTCTCTATCATTTGCAAATCATTTACTTTTTAATATTGTAGTATGAGCATGAATATTTTACCCAAAGAATGTTGGAAAGTTGCCTTTGTTTCGTCGTGGTGTTAGGGTGGGATACGATAATAGAAGCAAGAGGCAAAATAGAAAGTCCTTTTTGTTTAGGTTTTAATAAACCTACCGATA
Source organism: Tasmannia lanceolata (assembly GCF_043159265.1). Taxonomy (NCBI): domain Eukaryota; kingdom Viridiplantae; phylum Streptophyta; class Magnoliopsida; order Canellales; family Winteraceae; genus Tasmannia; species Tasmannia lanceolata. Next base: position 10,770,070 of record NW_027518701.1, on the reverse strand, counting down.
AAAGGTTTCCTTCTCATACGATTATGGGGAGAAAGGGAGAAGGGAAGAGTAAGAGAAGATGCGAGAGAGAAAGAGAAAGGGTTTTCTTTATGGATTCTTTCTTGGGTTTTTCTCTTATTTTCTCCTTGTTTTTTCTCGGGTTACTCTCTTGTGTACGGTCTTGGGTGAGAGAAGCAACGAAAGGGTTGCAGGTTGTGGGTTTTTTCAGTTTAATCCTTTTTTTTCTTTTGAAAATTGACAATTTCATTAATAATCAAGGAGGGGACAAGATGTCCAACTCCAAGTGGAGATGAATTACAGAGCCTGTGAACTTGGTTAATTGTAAGGACCAGTGATCAACATGGTCTCCCTAAATACTCCTTCTTTTGGACCAATGATCAACATGGTCTCCCTAAATACTCCTTTTGCTAAGATGTCTGCTGGCTCATTAGACGATCTTCTTCAATTTCAATCCTGGGTTCCAAAATTCTTTTAAGGTCCAAGATTTCAGCAATTAGGCCTTGAATCCGCCAAGGACCCCTGGAAGCGTTCGAAGCCCAAGTGATTGCATTAGTTGAGTCCCCTTCCACAATTATATGTCTCAAATCATGTTCAAAAGCCCATCGTAGGACAAAAGGAAGGGCTCTTACTTGTGCCTCATTAGCATCACACTCTCCAACCGGTCCTGAGCATGGCATGATGGTAAGTTCCCTTTCATCCCTTATCACTCGTGTAAGCCCAATGATTCTCACCTTGGAAATCTTCTATGTTTTGATGATTCCAAACACAAGTTGAAATGTGTTGTATTTCTAACGTGTTTGATGTTTAAGTGCATGTATTGAAGATTCAAACATTTCAAACACTTAGATCAAGGAAAATGGCATTGATCGAGGGTTGTACATCCTTGAACATCATTTGAAGCCAAATGATGATGATGGCTTGGAGCATTCAAGGAGAGATCTTGAAGAGCCAAAGAAATGGAGGTGATCCATGCAAGAGTTCAAGACTTGAAGATGTGCTTCAAAAGTAGAAGATTTGAAGGCTTAAGTCTTGTGTTAGATTGTACATCTAATCCCAATTAGGTACCCCACCTTGAGGCATAATGGAGTCACCAAACAACTGACCCTAATTGGAATAACAATCCCATCTATGTGTAATTTGGAAGCCCTTGAAGCCCAAAAGTTATCAGTATAAAAAATCTTGAAAATCTGCTGATTTAGGCTTCTCGGAACTCCGAGAATATTCCTCGAAGCTCCGAGATTTGGTCCAGTAGCATTCTTCCAAATTCTGTTTATATTCTCGGAACTCCAAGAGAAATTCTCGGAACTCCGAGACCACTATGTCGGAAAAAAAAATATCCGTTGGGGAACTTTGCCAGAATTACGACTATGCCCCCAAACGGTCATATTTGGGTTTTCTCTATATATATGTGTTCTCTATGCCTTAGAACACATCTCTCTCATTCCTAAACATGTTCTAAACACATTAGAGAGTGGTAATCACCCTTGTGCCTCAATTTGGGATATCTAAAGGGATTAGATCTAGGCTTGAATTTGTACATCATTTCAAGAGTGGAATTTGTGTAAGCTTGAGAGCTGTCTACCCTTCAAGAGGGAGTTGTATTTTTCTATTTTCTTTGATTGTATTTGGGCGAGTGCGAAGGGACGCGGAGCCATCCCAAGGGTGAGTGCGAAGGGACGCGGAGCCATCCCAAGAGCAAGTGTAAGGAGATGCGGAGCTTTCTCCGGTTCGTGGCAAGTCTTGCGAGGCGGAGCCGAACCAAATTGTAATTGGGTTGATTCCTCGCCATTAAAGGAATCCGTAGTGAAGCCATCAACGGGTTTGATTGGTGGAGTGGAGTAGGCCTTGTGTGTTTGAGGACCGAACTACTTTAAATCTCGGGTGCACTCTTTCTTGTCTCTTGCTTTATATTTGCATTGCACTTTAGATTTAACTCACTTGCAATTGTTTTATTCTTTGATCTCTTAATCCTTCATTGGAGAGTTTAAATATTTTAGGTTAAACTTTCAAAAGGTAAATATTATTTGTATCAACCTAATCTCCTTTTAGGTTGGCACTTGGTCCTACCCTTGGAATTTCAACTCGCCACCTCCCAGCCTTTCCTGGATTACCTATGGAACTCCCGTCAAAGTTTAGTTTGACCCATCCTGAGGGAGGTGGCTTCCATTTTAGCATCGGGTTCGTCCGAGTAGTTCAGTCACATATGATCGCCCACCAGTTTCGAAGGATGTCAAAGGATCTATATGGAACTCTTTTTTTTGCTTTTGCCCAGGAGATGATTTACACTCTGATATCGACAATAACACAACTTGCACTCATTTACGAATGTTGAGTTTAATCCATTGTAATCCTTGTATATTGTTTTCTCGTAGTGCACGATCGTGTATATCGCGCGGGGTTGTAGGCTTGGCCGAACCACATAAATATCAGTGCTCATCTTATGGCTTGTGTTTATTTTTACTTTTCCATTCATTTGTGCACGATCGGATCCAACGAGTTTTCTCAACAAGTGGTATCAGAGAGCAATCATCGAGGCTTGGTGGAGTGATCGTGGGTGTTGTGGTTGGATCTAGAGTGATCTTTGGGAGTGGGAAGATTGTCCAAGAAACATTCATGTTCGAGATGGGGCACTACATCGAGAAGTACAAAGTAATATGAGAAAACAGTAAAATCGAGTTCTTCCCAATTCCACCGATAAGTTTGGCGGAAAGGGCAGTTTCACCCTATGGCAAATGAGGGTGAATGAGATCCTAATTCAACAGGGAATGGCTAAGGCGTTGAAGGAAAATGTTAGGAAGCCAGAGAAAATGACAGATGCTGAGTGGGAAGACATGGAGTTAAAGGCGATCAGCACGATTCAACTATGTCTGATAAATAATGTTATGTTTAATGTTATGGAAGAAGAAGATACGCCTCAGTTATGGGAGGAGTTGGAAAAGATTCACAGGCCAAAAAGCATGGCCAACTGGTTGTATTTGAAGTGGCAAATGTACGGGCTAAAGATTCAGAAAGGCGGGAATCTTCTTGAACACATTACGGTGTTCGACGGACTTGTGGATCTGCTCCACAAGGTTGATGAAAAGTTGAAGGAAGAAGACAAGGCCCTTTTGCTTCTTACTTTGCTTCCTAATTCTTATGACAACCTGGTTACGACGACTTTATTGTATAATAAAGATATGATGAAGTTAGAGGAACTCACGACGTCACTCTTATCGAATGAGATGCGGAAGAAGCATGTTCTTGATGGAAGTCAAGAGCATAGGTTGGTTGTTCATGGTGGGAATCAAGGAGGAAGGTCATTTGATAGGGGATCAGGAAAAGGCAGGTCAAGATCCAAGGTCAGCGGAAAGGGCCTGCAATGTTACCGTTGCAAGGAATATGGGAACATCAATCGAGATTATCTGAAGCATGCTGATCAGGAGGATAATGGTGCTACGAATACTCTGGTGGTGGTAATGAATGAGCAAAGCAAAGAGGTTGGAGATGTTCTCATAGTTTTGACAAGTAATCACACTTCTAATGATGAGTGGATTCTAGATTTAGAGTGCTCTGTTCACGTATGCTTGATGAGGGAATATTTTGATATGTTCCAAGAGACAAGGGTAGGTGTTGTGTCCTTGGGTGACGGGTCTACTTGTGACGTCACGGGAGTTGGAACGGTTAATATTAAGATGAACGATGGAGTGATTTGTACTTTGGGTGGTGAGGCATATGTTCCAAAGATGCGAAAGAATCTAGTGTCACTTGGTCGAGTGGACTCCAGGAGTTGTAGGGTTTCAGCTGCAGGTGGAGCCATGAAAATCACAAGCAGCTGTATGGTTCTTATGAAAGAAAAGTGTTGGGAAAGTTTCCTTATCGCCCACCATTGTGGGAAGGCAAGAGGCAAATATGAAATTTTTGTCATTATGTTCTTTTAGAAAACCTAGTTATAAAAGAACATTCGGTTCTCGCTTGTGTGTGGCTGCATAAGAGGCTTGGAGTGTGTCGGCTACTCCAAGAAGTGAGAAAAGGAGAGGGAGAAGGAAAGAGAGAGAGAGATAAGTTTTCTTCTTCGTGTTTTCTTCTCAGTTCCTCTTTGGATATCTTCTTTGGTTTTCTCTTGGGAATTTTCTCGAGGTTATCTCGTGTGTACGGTCTTGGGTTGAGAGGACAAGGAAAGGGTTACGGGATTGTGGCTTTTTGGGTTAATCCATTTTAATCCTTGCATATTGTTTTTCTCATAGTGGAAGATCATGTTCTTGCCCGTGGATGGAAGCTTGGCCGAACCACGTAAAATCTTAGTGTTCATCGTGTTGCTTGTTTTATTTTCTACTTTTCCATTAATTTATGCATGATCAGATTAGATTTGCTAGGCGGATTTTAAACAAACGGTATCATAGCTCAGGTTTGTGTGGTCGTTGTGACCGGGTGGAGTGATCGTGGGTGCTGTGGTTGGATCGCGGTTAGAGCGATCTTTGAAAGTGGAAAGATTGTCCAGGTGGAGCGCTATACCAGGAAGTGCTAAGTAATCTGAGATGGCGGTAAAATCAAGCTCTACGCAGTTCAACATCGACAGGTTTGACAGACAGAAAGGGTAGTTTCACCTTATGACAGATGAGGGTGAACGACATCCTAATTCAGTAGGACCTGTCTAAGGCATTGAAGGGTAAGGCTTGTAAGCAGAAAAAGATGACAGATGCTGACTGGGAAGACATTGAGTCGAAGGTGGTCAGCACGATTCAACTATGCCTGGAAGATAACGTTATGGAAGATGAAGAATCACTTAAATTATGGGAGAAGTTGGAAAAGCTTTACATGTCAAAAAACTTGGCCAACCGTTTGTATCTGAAGTGGCAATTGTATGGGTTAAATATGCAGGAAAGTGGAAATCTTCTGGAATACATTACGGTGTTGAGTGGGCATGTCGATCACTCTACAAGGTTGATGAAAAGTTGAAGGAAGAATACAAGGCCCTATTACGTCTTACTTTGCACTTTGATTTGTATGACAATCTGGTGACGACTTTATTGCATGGTAAGGATACGGTAAAGTTGGAGGAAGTCACGACGTAGCTCTTATCCAATAAGACACGGAAGACGCATGTTCTTGATAGGAATCAAGAGCATGGGTTGGTTGTTCATGGTAGGAATCAAAGAGAAAGTTCGTCTAAAAGGGGATCAGAAAAAGGCTGGTCAAGATCAAGGTCAGCAGAAAGGGCGGGCACTGTTAGTGTTGCAAGGAATTATAGCTACATCAAGCGGAATTGTCCAAAGCGAGCTAACAAGGCGGACAATAGTGCTATGACTACTATGGAGGCGATAACGGAGGAGCAGAGCAAAGAGGTTGGAGACGTTCTCATAGTCTCCACAAATAATAACACTTCTAATGATCAGTGGATTCTAGATTTGGGGTGTTGTGCTCATGTATGCTCCAGGAGAGAATATTTTGATACATTCCAAGAGACAAGGGCAAGTGTTGTGTCCTTAGGTGACGGGTTTACTTGTGATGTCACGGGAGTTTGGACGGCAAAGATTAAGACATTCGATGGCATGGTTCGTACTTTGGGTGGTGTGACATTTGTTCCAAATATTTGAAGGAATCTAGTATCGCTTGGCCGGTTTAACTCCAAGGGTTCCAGGTTTTTCAGTTTAATGTGGAGCCATGAAAATTGCACGCGACTGTATGATTCTAATGAAAGGAGAGAAGTGTGATAGATTATATCGTCTGGTCGGGACACGGTGGCTAGTGTTCCTAAGATCTCGATGGCTAGTGATGGTATGTGCACACGCAGGGTCTCTTTCGCAGTTGGTGCAGAGACAGGTTTCCAGGTTGCAGACGATGAAAAGATGACAGTTGCTGCGTTGGAGATGATGGATCAAGATCCCTCTCCAGGGTTAACTTGGTGAGTCAACAGGTTGGTAGCTACACATGTGCATTGGCCGTGTTGATCGAATCGGGAAGGGTCACAACCAGTATGATTCGAGGTTTTGTAGCTGTTACTTTCGAAGGCTAATGGCAGCTTGCGGTGACAGTGGACCGATGGCGACATCAATGAAAATTTTTCAAGTGGCTAAGAAACAAGCCATGGTAGAGATTGTTGGAAAGTTGCCTTGTTTCCTACTAGTGGTGGGAAACAGTAATAGAAGCAAGAGGCAAAATAGAAAGTTTTTTTGTTTAAGTTTTGGAAAACCTACCTATAAAAGGTTTCCTTCTCATATGATTATGGTGTGAGAGGCTCAAGGCTTGGGGTGTGTCGAGTACCCCAAGGGGAGAGTGAAAGGAAGAGAGAAAGAGAGAAGGAAAGAGAAAGAGAAGAGTATAGAAAGGGTTTTCTTTCAAGGTTCTTTCTTGGGTTTTTCTCTTGTATTCTCTCTTCGGATTTTTCTTTAGTTGCTCTCTTGTATATAGTCTTGGGTGAGAGGCGCAAGGAAAGCGTTGCAGGTTGTGGGTTTTTTTGCATTAGTCCATTGTAATCCTTGCATATTGTTTTCTCATAGTGGAAGACCATGTTTCTCATCCGTGGATGTAGGCTTGGCCGAACCACGTAAATATTTGTGTTCATCTTGTGGCTTGTGTTTATTTTTTACTTTTCCGTTTATCTGTGCACGATCATATCTTATTTGCCCGGCAGTTTTTCTCAACAAAGAAGATATTATATAGAGCAAAAGGATATTATTCCCAATTATTCTGTACTCATTTTTGCCAATTACAAAGTAGGAGATTATTCCCAATAAATTTGTACTCATTTTTGCCAAATAGTCACTGTTAATCATGATTTTTCAAAAAACTTAACTTTTAAACAATTTTTCTAATAATCCCTTAAATAATACTTATGTTGAGTTGTTAACATGCATTAGATACTAATTTTCCTTACAGAAATGCCCTTTAAGTAACCCTGTAGGCACAATTTCCTTGCCCTAAAATTATTGTCATGTATCCTTATGAATAATACAATTTTTAGGAAAATTATATCAGCATAACCATGTTTTTTGCATAAACCAGCTTGTGTTTTCTTTTTTAATTGGCCTGGGAGAGCTTTTTGGGAACTGTAATAATGATTTGACAGCTCTTTAAACACTAAAAGACAACATTAATTAGTGAAAATATCAAAACAAGGTTGTGCTGATATCATTTCCCTTTTTTAATATGAAAATTTATAAAAATAAAAAATAATGATTTTAAAAGTCATTGAAGGATATTTTAATCAACAAAGTTTTGGTGTATTAGTTGGGGAATCCCAGCAATATTTTTCAAAAAGTTAATCTTTTTGGCCATTTCATAATTTTCATTTACTAATTGGGAAATAATGTGAAAATTATAGGGACTTGGTTGCCAACCGCTCTAGGCATGGATACTTACCTCTAACATCCATCATGTGCCTAACAACTCTGCATTTGGATTGCCGCTATCAATCTATAACAGGAATCATCATCATAGTATATCAATTCCTATTTTGATTCCTTGGAATCGAAATAGGAAAAATTAAATTAGATTAAAAAAATTAGTTAAAATTTCATTCCAATCGGGGAGGAATTAGCATACCACCTCTTGGCGAGGGAAACAGATTTCATCTTTTTCCTCCAAGAATCTGCTGGAATCAGAATAAGATATCGATTCCAGCACGTGATTCTAGTAATCCGAACGCACCGAGAGCGATATGATAATCACATTGATCAAACAAATTCCTAAAGGGATAGAAATTCTTGGATAAGCAGTTATAAGTAGACTTGGCAAATAGGTGGGCCGGGCTGGGTTTCACGCAACCCGTACGGGCCAGGTCATAAATGACCTGGAAGTGGGTTACAATTTTGGTGAATCCGAACGCTACCCGTAAGGGCCGGGTGGACCCACGGGTCACCTTTTTTTTTTTTTTTTGTATTCTCACACTATATTAGGATGATCCAAATCGTCCATGTGATAGGCCATGACGTAAGTAGGTTGTGCTTCAAAAAATCATTTCCTTAGGATGATCCTAGCCCTATGATCTATGGCGGAGTTGCATATTACTATTAATGGAAATGATTTTTGGGCACAACCTATTTACGTGACAGTTTAGATCATCCTTAATGTGGCCCGTACAGTACTTTCTGAAAAAATACCGGACTATAAGGGCTTACACCCAGCCAGGTCCAGTTTTGACGTGACCCATATGGGCCGTGTCACTAATTTAGTGACTCAGACCCATAAATTAAGGGTGGGCTGGGTGGACCCGCGGGTCCGGGTCACTTTTTTCCAGGTCCAGTTATAGAGATTGACAATCCTGCATGAAAATATTTATCTTGAACAAGCCCTAGGATTGGTTTCTCTACTGCTCTGTTTGGATTGCAGGATTTTTATGGAAAAGTTTGGAAAGAAAATATTTCTAAAATTTCTTACATTTTTTACACAACAGAAAAGATAACTTGAACCAACCTTATTCAATTTTTAATTAGAGGGAATTTCAATAAGGAGTGCAACTCGGGTCAATAAGGAGTGCAACTCGGGTCAGGTTCGGTCGGATTGAGGCTATCCCGAACCCAACCCGAGGAACCATTTACCCGACCCGAGTTCCAACCCGATGAGGTTCAACCCAACCCGACCTGAGGAATCCTTTTTCCCAACCCAACCCGACTCAACCCGAATTTTTAAGCTTTCTTTTAAAAAAATGATATAAAATGTCGGGTTACATTCGAGTCGGGTTGCCCAAGCCCACAACCCAAAACCAACCCGAACTCAAACCGGATTGGGAAAACTCAACCCGAACCCAAACCTGACTTGAGTTCAACCTTACCCAACCCAACTTTCTTTCGGGTTGAACCCGAACCCGACCTGAGTTCAACCTGACCCAACCCGACTTTCTTTTGGGTTGAACTCAGGTTGAACTCGACGGGTTCGGATTGAGCCCGACCCGAGTTGCACCCTCAACTTCAATTTATGATAATATATCCCTCCAAATTAAACATAATCACATTATGTCCCAATTAAGAACAACCATCAACGATAGACTTATGCTCATTTGAAGGCCATTATGGACGTTTAAGATTGTAAAATTGAAGCATTTTTTGTTTTATAAACCATCACAATAGGGCCCACTACAAATGAACGGCCAATATTCTTTTAAAGATCGCTCCAAAGCTCGTGCTTAGTTTTGACTTTTGACAGTATACAACGGCTATTTCTCTCGGGAGATGTTTATTTCGGACAGAATTTAGAAAGTAGAGGGTAACTCCACTCTCTCTCTCTCTACACTCTCCTCTCTCTCTCTCTCTCTCTCTCTCTCTCTCTCTCTCAGAAGATCTCTCTCTCTCTCTCGCATTGAAACTAAGGTATGGGTTCTTTTCATTTTTTTCCTTTTTTTGCCTTTTCTGTTACTTTTTCTTCTTCTTACAAAGATTGTGAAGAGTTTTTCATTGCCTGATTGCTTCCTTTGAAATTTTAATGGAGAAAATGGGTTTGGCTACTTCTCTACTTTCCTTTTTCCTAATGTGCATTTCATCTGAAAAAGCTATTTTTCTTGTTTCCTTGTGTTTTTTATTGTTCCTTTTCTCTAATTGGAATTTTGGTTTCATCTTATGATGGTTTTTTTACCCAATTAGGGTTTCTTCTCAGATCTTATGTTTTGTTTTTATTATTGAAAGTCGTTTTTGTTGTTTCCCTAATTTTCTTTTGTTCGTTTTCTCTAATGTGAGTCTTTGTTAGATATTCATTTGGTTTTATCTCTTATGTTGGTTATTTTTTTTCACCCAATTAGGGTTTCTTCTCTTATCTTATGTTTGTTTTTATCATAGAAAGTCATTTTGTTGTTTCCCTGTTTTTCTTTTGCTCCTTGTATTTAATGTGAAATTTTGTTAGGAAAATAAGTCTGGTTTCATCTTATGTTGGTTTTTTTACTGAATTAGGGTTTCTTCTCTGATCATATTTTGCTTTCTATCATTGAGTGCTATTTTTTTCTTTCCCATGTTTTTCTTTTGCTCCTTATTCTCCTAGGAAAATAGGTTTAGTTTCATCTTAAATTGATTTCTTTTACTGGATTAGGGTTTCTTCTCTGATCTTATGTTGGCTTCTATCATAGAGTGCTATTTTTTGATTCCCTGTTTTTCTTTTGCTCCTTTTCTCTTAGGAAAATTGGTTAGGTTTCATCTTATGTTAATTTTATACTAAATTAGGGTTTCTTCTCTGAGCATATGATTGTTTTTATCATACAAAATAACATATCATGAAAATCCGCATCATCAATTTTTCGCAATGCTCCAAAAAGGGAAACAAGAGTGAATTTTTCTGCTTGTTCCCAATTAAAATCATAGTTATTATGTTCTAATTTTCTTTTTTATCTTATATGATTTTAGCAGTTTCCTTACAATTGAAAGTCAAAGCTTATTGATCAACTGTCAGCACGAGTCGTTCTGAGATGAAACCAATCGAGTGCAAAAGACGTGGAAAGAGTGTATTTTCGAATAGTGTAAAGACTATCCTCGTTAAATCTATAAAATTAGAATTTAATTCAATAAATTCATGAAATGGCTGCTAATTATAAGATTTTCTTGGAAATTCTTGTATATGGAAAATCAAGTTAAAAATGAAGAATAAATGGCAATTAAGAGAGTTCCACGTTTTCCCTCTTGTGGGAAAAACGTGTGAACTTTCCTATTTTTTTAAAAGATCCATCTTTATAGTAAGTCTGTTATCAAATTGATCTAATGTTTTTAAAGCCATTCAATATTCATAGTTAAGGAAAGTAATTAGGATTAATTGAGGATTAAAGTAAGAAGACTAGTAACGTTAAAAAAAAAAAAAGGAAAATTTCTATATAGATCGTTTAGTCTGTGGAATCACCCATTCTTGCTTAGAAAACCTTAAAAATTCCACCCAAATCAATTACATACCTCATTGTTAAGATCAAAATCAAGAGGAGAATAGGGGAAAGAATACAGTGAGAGAGAGGAGAAGAAAGAGAGAGGCTTGGTTGCATCATCCTCGTTCTTGGCCGGGAAACCCATCTCGATTCTTCAACTTCCTCATTCACCAGCAGAAAGGTATGCTTCTTTTTAGTTCTTGAAATCCCATGACAACTTCTTCTTCTTCTTCTATTATTTTTGAAACCATGGAACGGAACCCCTAAACCATATATGCGATGAAACCCTTCTTGTTATTCTGTAAAACCCATTTCAATTTCACGATTTTGCCATGCCCTATATCTCAAGCTCCAAAAACCTGCAGAAAACCGCATCCACGTTAAAATAAATTAGGGTTTCTGCAACTAAGAAAACAAGATACAAAAAGAAAAAAATAAATAAAGTGATATATCCTTACCCATTTCATTTTCGATTTCTTCCATGCCCTCTATCGCACTCCAAAACCTGCAAAACCTCATCTCGTTAAAAATGGAAATAGGGTTTCTGCAAACCAAAGAAGCAGATGCAAAAAGGAAAAATAAAATAAATAAAATGATTTATACATTACCCATATCGATTCCACGATTTTTCCGTGCCAAATCTCACGATTTAATCACCTGCAAAAACCCTTATCTTCGTTAAAATGAAATTAGAGATGCTGTAATCGAATAAAGCAAGACAGAAAGAGAAAAGAAAGAACGAAATATGTACATGCTTATGCCCTTGTTTTTACCTTGGGACACCCCCCCTATTTGTTTATTCGTTGTTTTTAAAAAAAAAAAAAAGACATACGTCTGTTCCTGCATTTTTGTTCTTTTGGTCACAAATAAAACCTATATAAAGGACTTTTAATTTCCTAAAAAGTGGTAATACACAGTTTTATCAGTTCCTAATAAATTCTACAAAATGACTTTTCTTGTATAATTTTCAATAAATCAATTCTACGCTAGCAGCCCTCTTAGTACAAATTTTATGTAGGGTTAAGATCTCATCAGTGACGTTTATAATATTTTTTTAAATAATTGATCTACAGGCATACTACTTCCCTCTCCCACATAAAGGGGCCATCTTAATCTCACACATCTCCGGGTTTAAAAAAATAAAAGAAGGCAGGTGACAGCTAGACCTTGCCTTGTAATAGTTTTCAATATAACTTGTCTATGCAATGTAGCTCTACTTATAAATTTTGCCTTATTAATACCTGCTTAGTTAATTTATACTTGCTTGGCTGGAATCAAATGAATTGAAATGAAAAATGATTTGTTCTAAAATCTTATGCGAAGTAATGCAGGAAGGAAGGCAAAGGTAATGTACTTAAATTCTTAATTGCATATCATACATTGGGGAGAGTGAAGGGGAAATTAAGGGTGTGGTGGTATCATCCTGGGACCTAAGGTCCAAAGGCCAACGCGAGAAGCGTGTACAGCCTTTCATTGGCAAACCATAAAAAATGGATAGTATCCCCGAAACGGCTCGGCATTAAATGCGAGACCGAAATCCGAGTCCATAACGCCACTACCTTTAGACAAGGGTAGTGGGTAGTCGTGCGGCAAGGACACCGGCAAAAAGAAAAAAAGAAAAAATAAAAAAAATGGGAAAGTCAGAAAAGAACTGACAGAAAAATAAACTGGGAAAAAGCCGGATGTACCTGGGGAATGTGCTGTCTCAATTTATATAATCGTTGCATACATAGTATAAATTTGGATTATTGTCACTCCTGTTATTTATATTGCAATCAATAGCGTAATTCCTTTCCAATGTTTATTATTGTTGCTATATATTGCTGAGGATCTGGATTATATTGCCTGTACTTTTTATATTGTCTCTCTTACTCTGCTCGGTCTCTGGAGGACCCTGCTCTGACGTTGTTTACTCCACCACAGGGGTTGAGGCGTTAGATGGCGGAGCATTTGCAAATGAAGGAACCATGGGATAAGGGACTGTGTGATCAGAGAGTTCGCTTCTGGGATTTTTGCATTTTGACGTCTTGCGTCATTTATCATTTTTATTTCTATCAAGAGTTTATTTAGTTTGGACTTTGGTAATTTAAAACTTTACTTTTCTTTTGAAGTATGAGTATTGAAATTGTTATGGTAAGACATATTTAATTTGGAATAAAATTTTATCGTGGTTGCTGATTATAAAAAAAAAAAAATATTTCCATGATTTTTGCGTTCTTTTGCTCGTAACGACTTGACGGAAATCGGGTCGTTACAAATAGACTGAAAGGGTTGAAGAAGAAGATCTTTGAGCTCTCAACTCTATGCGGTACAGATGCAGTCATGGTGTGTGTCAGTTCAGATGGGGACCACATTGAAACTTGGCCCGACAACCAATCAGAGGTCGTCCGCATCATTAAAAGATACAAGGAAAAGAAAGAAAGTGCAAAGAATAATGAAGATATTGCGAGCTTGTATGAGAAAAAGATCAAGAATCTGCAGCAAAAGCTTTATCAGAAGCGAATTGAGAATGCTGGTCTGCTCTATCCTTCACGGGATGACCGTTTGGACAACTTTTCACAAGACTCGCTGAAAGAGATTGAGATAGTGAAGAAAAGATTTGAGATGCTTAAATCTACTAAATAATAAGGAAAAGGAAGATGGACACGTAATTGAAGATGACTACAATGCACCTCCCATTCCCCTCCCTCTATCTGATCATATAACATTGGATGACAGCATTTACAATGCATGTCCTTGTTATTTTGACTCGGGATTTCCAACAGAAGTGACATCTGACTATTGGCTGAATAATGGAAACCCCTCAAGCACATATTTAGGGACTGGGACTCCGGAGAGCGTGGTGTCAGCGGTTGAATGCTTCTTCGGTTTTACACCTTCATGTGATAGCACTGATTTTGAGGACCCTGTTTCTTTAGGCATTGGCTTTGAAATGTCTAGTTATCTTGGCATGGGCCTTCCAACAAATGTGGAGCCCTGCTACTGTCAAAATAATGGAAACTTGTCTTCAAGTTGCTCAAGCACATATTTAGCAACTGGGACAATGGAGAGCTTGGTGTCAATGGGTGGATGTTTCTCTGGTTTTACACCCTCAGGCTATATCACTGATTATGAGGACTATTGGCCAAATAATGGGAACTCTTCGTCAAGTTACTCAAGCACATATTTAGGGACAGGGACTGAAGAGGGCTTGGTGTCACCAGGTGATTGTTTCTCTTGTTTTACACGTTCAGATGGCACTGATTTTGAGGACTATTGGCCAAGTAATGGAAACTATTGGCCAAGTAATGGAAACTCTTCGTCATGTTACTCAAGCTCATATTTAGGGACTAGAACTGGAGAGGGCTTGATGCCAACGGTTGAATGTTTCTCAGCTTTTACACATTCAGGTGATAGCACTGATTTTGAGGACCCCATCTCTTTTGGCATAGGCTTTGAAACGTCTAAATATCTTGGCATGGGTCTTCCAACAAGCATAGAGACAGACTACTGCCAGAATAATGGAAACTTGCTAAGTTTCTCGGATTTCTATTCAGGGAGCGAGGAACTGGAGTGCTTGGGTTCTCAATGAGTGAATGTTTCTCAGGAAATGGGATGTTTGAAATTGGTGACTGGAGATACAATATTTTAAACTCAAATAGTAGGAGAATTATCAGAACACGGAAACAAATGGATTTCCAACAATTTTGCACGATACTGCTTAATTTTGATGTATATTACAATAAACAGGGGTGACTAAAATTTTTGTGTATTTTAAAACCCAAGTTTGTAAGTGAAAGTACAGGCAGGAAGGAGCAGTGGTTGCTCACTGAGTTATGTATATGAAAAAAATACCTCGATCTTTTGCAAGATACAGTGTTAACTTTTCTATAATACATACTAAACATGTTTCTATCCTTTCTCATTCATTTTCTTTTATGTGGATTTTTTTACATCCCATGCAGAGCAAGTGTGGGGATCATAATTTTACAACACATGTTTTGTTTTTGTTTTTTCTTACAGTTCTATCCTTGGTGTTTATGGACCTTCATGTTTGCAGCCTTGGTCATGGAAGGCTTCCCACTGAATTCACTGTCAGTTAGCCTGAGAAATTTTTCTAATCAACCAATCTTTACTGCATTGAGAATACTGGTAAAATACTTGAGTGGACAATTCATAAAAATCTCGCAGTTCTTTTGGACTTCCTGTGTATGACTTGTCATTCTTATTACCAAGAAGTAAATGATTCCATTATGAACAGAATGTTGGCAGGTCAATGCTGGGGAAATTTGGGTGTAGCAGCTACCATGACCCACCCCCACTGTTTTTACTTCTCACGGGAGTTGGATTTTTCTCACTGGTTCTATTAAGTGATCCACTGTCTCCAATGCTGGCGAGAAGGGTTAACTCCACTTCTTGCAGTCATTTATGTTGGAGCTATTCAGAAAATTTTCAGTAAGAGTTCAAAAATACAACTTATTTGATCCCTGCAAAAAGATTACCTACATCCCGTTGGATGAAGACACAAAGTTGAATGGGAAAGCACCAATTGATGTTGTTTGCCTTCTTTTTGGGAAATCTGGAGGTGCCTTGATTCAACAATTTCTCATCCTAACCTTTGTCTCTCTTGCAAATTCAACACCATATCTTGGAGGCATGTTGCTGGTTATTGTTCTAGCATGGTTGGTTGCGGCAAGATCATTGGATCGCCAGTTCACTCCATTAGTCAAAAAGGACCTTAAAGATAAACTCGTCTAGGGTAAGATTTCTGCCATCAGAACAAATTTTGCTGGTAAGCTGCCACCAAAGCAGGGAGTCACATACACAGAAGTTGCGTGTATAGAGGTTGTTATCTGACATTCCATTTTACATATACTAGGGGGACCATCCATGGGATGCACGGGATGGTGCACATGAAACCTTCATTTTGTTAAGGAAAACTCCAAACCAACCTTAATTTCAGGATGACAATACTTCCAGTAAGGAAGATAATATTTTCTTTTAATAGGGGATTTTCATGTACAATTTTATTCAATGGAAATTTCATAAAGATGAAATTGTTTTCTAAACGAAATCCCCATGAACCTTCAACATAATAACATCCCCTTAGCCTTAAAGTAAAAAATTGTAACCAAGTCCTTACATTTTAATATAATTTTTAAAATGATCTTTATATTTAAAGAAGAAAGAACAAAATTTTAACCTACATAAATGTATGAATTGCAGAAGGTAACGGCATATAATGTGTGGACGGTTGTTTTGCAAGTATAAAATTGAGCGTAGTTGTTCAGCAAAAAGGTAATTTGGGACTGTAAAAATGAGGGGATAAATTTGACTCCAATCTCAAATTTGACATGTAGAATGCGACAAATTTGACTCCAATCTCAAATGGAAAGGCCAGAACAATTATTTATGAGAATCACTTTCAGAGAGAATTTGATATAATTAATGATATCCAATCATTCCTGTTTTGAGCATGTGCATTGAGAATGAGATTGAATCAAATCAAGAAAAGGTGCAGGTTTATGCTTACGTGGGTGTCTAACTGAGTGTTGTAACCTGGTCGTAGTGAAGTGATCACTCCCTCCCAGATTAGATGTAATGAAAATCTATTCTCTCGTAATTATTCCTTCATAAATTGCATCGGTTAGATCTCTTCCATGGCAGATTAGACTTAGATCTCTTCCCAAAAACATAGAGATACAACGACAAGCTGAGAAGAAACCCAATAAAAATAAAATGCAAAATTAGGAAAAGAAACAGAGACAGAAGAAGGGAAAGAGGGATGGCAACCTCTGCAGTACGGGAAAACATTGATGAACCAGGCGGGGAGTAGAATGCCGTCAGAGGATCGCAGCAGCCTTATTGAGGAAAATAATGTACCGTTGGTGGATGATGTTTCCTCTAGTGAAAGTGAGGAGCTTCTCGCTGTTAAAAAGTTCGATATAAAGAATGAAGTTGAAGAAGTGGTGGTTGTTGTTGCACAGGAAGCATCTATTGATACTGTTGAGGCCAATCACCATGAAGGAAATGATCATGCACCGGCAGATGGAAATGGAATGCTCAATAAACCCTTACAAACAATGATGGTAAGGCTGAAATGGTCCTCCCCTTTCATTGATCATCAAACTTTTAACCTTGAGACCCTGTTTTCATGGATGAAATGAATGCTGTGAGTATTTTTTTCCTCTTCCTGGGGTTTCGTGCAGCGTTATTTTGGTTCATGGGATTATTTTGGGCCCATCAACCAAACGTGAGTTTTCTACCAAAAATCCACAAAAGTCCCAAGAATAAAAAAAAATCCAACAACCAAACGTAGTAAAGTGTCCAGTAGGGATGTCTTGTAGTAAAAACTAACGAGTCCGACAATTTGGTGATGGTGATCGACACCATTCATCGCTTGGCCATACAGTAGTTATAGGCCAAACATCTCTTGCACTGGACGATGTCTAACCTCTCTCTGATTCAAATCAGGTTGGTTTTTCCCAAGCCTAACCCACCCCAACCCGAGAAAGGCCAACTCAACCTTAGCCAATATTGGGTTAAACAGTTAAACCCGTTGAAGTCCGGTTTGGGCCCCATCCAAGTTGCACCCCTGCAAGAACCCGCTTTGGTTTTGCGCGAATAAGTACGATGAGAGGTTAAATTGTCTAGGTAAATTATATAGTTATTGGCTTCCAAAGCAATCTTATTGTCTCATTCGCTTATAAGATATACTTAAAATAAGCTTATTTGCAAATAAGAATAGTTTTTTCGTGGCACACATAGCATAGGCCCTACTTGAAACAAACTTCTTTTGGCCCTCTAGTTTTTGTCTTATTTCCCAACTCTATTCCAGCTACAATGGAGTTGTGATTCACTGGTTATTCTGGTTGCTCACAAATCTCTATTCTCAGTTTCTCACCATCACTAAAATTTATGAGACCGAGGCATACATTCTGATTAGGGATGTATTCTATGGCTATGGATATGAACTTTGTTTAGAGATCTGTAGCTCACACCCATAACAGAGTATCAGAAAAGAGAAATGGAGAGACCGTTCAGAGAAGGAAAAATAAGAACACAGAAGAGAAGAGATGAGAGAAGAAGAAGAGCAAGGAGACAAAAGATATTTTTCATTCATACCTTTTCTGCTAGGGCTTACTCCCTTAAATAGGAATATGTTCCCTTTTACAACTAATTACAATTGAAATTGCATTTAACAGATAACTACCAACTAAGGACTCTATTATTACTTAAGCTGGTTCATTACATAGTCTCCCATCCACATGGGTTTACGCTGGGCCCTTCTTTGTATGTTATCCACTTGATCCCCATTCATTTCTTCTATTCCCTGATTTGATTCTGGTTCACTTGTCAACCCTTGATGTATCAGGGCATTTGTTCATTTAGCGCTTATTTGCTACTCTTCTTAGAACCAGCTGTGGAGATTTGTACCACCTGATGCAGCTTTGTTTTTTCTATAAGGAGACAAGATGAGGCAATGAGGAGAGGTTTATATTAGACTAGATGGCATTTGGCATTTCTCGAGAAAGAATAAGCTTATTGTGGGTATTCCATGCATTGTGCAATTTGGTCTTCGTACTAAGGACTGACACTAAAGAGAACACATAGCAAGGACTAAATTTCGACTCAAAGGTTCCCGCACATGAAATCATGGACTTTTATGTTGATAACCAATGATAAAGAAGAGGGAAACTTCCAAATGGGACTAGTAAAGAAGAGTTTCTCAACTCAGATGTCGAGTTGTGAAGATGTGATCTCACACTTGGTGTGCCTGGTTGACGGGGATTAGGAGGTGGTTTTGGCCCTCTGTTGAAGAATGCACTGGCACTCTATTGTTTGAGGAATAGGCATCCAAACAAAAAATGCATGGTTGGGAGTGATATGTTTAATTTTTATTTTCCCTCGATGTAATCTCATTACTTGAATGTAATTTATTTAATAAAACAGTTTGGCAATGCCTACAACTGTTATGCCAATGATGTTCTCCAGTGCCTAGCATTCACCCGGCCTCTTGCTACTCATCTTCTACCTGTTTTGATAAGGTGGGTCCAACCATCTCCTTGCAAACCCATGCATAGGATGGGCCCACTATTTTACACCTCATGTTTTGATGGGGTGATGATGTGGACACAAGGACGGCCTTAGAGTATGGGCTTATTTTAGGCTAGGATAGCTGTTTCTTTTCTTCATTCGAGTGTGTGTTCAACATGTAAGTAGGTGTAATGGTAGGGGTGTCAATGTATATGAGGTGTGAGGAAATGCGAGTGAGTAGAAAGTGGCATGTGTGCAAGTGCATGTGTGTGGGCAAGGAAGTGGTTGGTTGGGCTTGTTACTGCCCAAAACAGTTGGTAGTTGCCAAGTAGAGTTACTTGCCAAGTGGTTGGTTGAGCTGGCTTCTTCTAGAGTCTTCATCATTCTCAATAAATAGAGAAGAGGAAACAACACTTTGGGGGTTTTGGAGATGGAATAAATTTCTGAGTGTGCAGTCCTAGTGTGGGCATTTTTTTCTCGAAGAAATCTCTTTTTCTCTATGGCGAGTTCTTGGATATACATTTCTTATTTTGTATAAACTGTATTCAGTCGCGTATTCAACTAAATTTCCTTGCTTTGTTTCTTCATCTCTATGATTCTAATGTTGTTTTCTTCTATGATCTAGTATCAAACTTCCATGAAATGATTGAACTTAATTCATATCTGACCAGTGGGATAAGTTATTGAATCTTTTAGCAAGAGATGGTATTCATATGACAGCAAGTGCACTTTGCTGCCCTACCTGTGTGTCCGCCTGAGTAGCTTCATTTCTTGATCAAATTCCCTCCTATCTGATCCCTAAACTTCTCCCGAAAGTTCACCTAACTTAGATCTATCAGAAGAGGAGAGCCTTAGAGAGTTACTCTTAATTCTATTTCTAAGACATAAATTTCAGGTTCACTAAAAATTATTTTTGCTGTAAGTGTTGTTTCTCTCTTTCCACCTATCACTCCCATTTCGTTTGATAAACTCTTGGCATTTTGAATTCCCTTCAGTAGCTAAAAGAAGTATAGATCCAAATTCTCACAAAGAACTTTCTGTACTTTGAAAAGGAGTATACTTCACAGATGCGATATCACTATGTTTTCTCCATTTCTGGTGCCATTTTAAGTCAAGTAACTTTTCTATAATATGTGCATGTAGTCATTGTATTGGCATCATCAACAAATGCAGCAACAGTAGTTGTTCTTCAGGCTCAAAATCCGTTTAACTTGTGAATGCTATACTGTCGTGAAATTTTGTTCTTTAAAACTCCTTACTAAAACATGTCCAAAGCAATAGGGGTGTTTCAATTGAGTTAATGTGGTGCAATCAGTTTTGGTGGGACTCAAAAATTGTTTTTTCAATATAAATTCCTCTATTGAAAACATAGAACTAGCTCAAATCTCTCATGACAATTTTCTCTTCTGATATAGGACAAAAAACTTCATATTAGTAAGGCAGTCTTCAGAAACAAAGATCCTTTGAGAAGTGTTGACTTTTCAGTGTAATTTTGATTTTTGTGTTGACTTTTCATTATAATGATATTGTATCTGGGTGCATCTTTTGTTGTGATGGGTGTAATTTAGGCTCTGTTTGAATCGCAGGACTAATTAGGAAATGCTTGGAAAGTAAATTTGTTTCTAAGATTGCCTACATTTTTTACAAGCAAAAGATATAACTTGAACCGATCCTATTCAATTTTTACTTAAGAGGGGACCTTCAATTTATGATCATATTCCTCTAAATTAACCCAAATCCTATCATTTCCTCTAAATTGTGGAAAGAAAAAAATCAAAAGAAAAAAAAATTCAATCAAAAATATTTTTCATGAAATCCAAACAGGGCATTAGTTCTAGGGCCAGCTCGGTCATCTAGAAGTGTGTATAATGCAATTCTTTGGAGGTATTCCATCTTTGCCTACAAGTAATTTAGTAAATCTTTGCGTAGGTCTAGTAAAAATTGCATATGATATTATATGTAAATGATTTAGAATTAAAATATGATCGTTTGTAAGTAATGGATATAATAGGTTTTTGCTATCAAATGAATATAATAGGTATATAAATGACCAGTTAATGGCTCCCAAAGAACCACATCATAGGTTGACCCAAACCGTCCATGTGATGGAACACAACATAAATAGGTTGTGCCCATAAAATCATTTCCATAGGCTGATCCTAGCCCTCCAATCTATAGAGGTTTCCATAATTGTTTGTCCTCTGAAGGTGCCCGCAATTCGTCAATTTTTATAAACGTGTCCCGAAGTCGTAATATTATGTAATATGTTAACAAAAATCCGTAGTAATATGTAACATATGCACTTAATCCGTATTTTTACAAAGAACAAACGTCCATTTGTTTTATTACCAAAGCATAAATGAGTGGGGTAGGATTGAAATGATGTGGCTTTAATGGGTGTCTTTGTTAAAAAGCATAAAGGAGGGGGTAGGATTGAAAATATGTGGGTTGAATGGGTACCTTTGTTAAAAAAATCAAAAAAAGTGATGTGTAATTCTCATAGAATTTTGGGAGAAATTAAAAAAATTCTCTCCTTTTCTCTTCTGCTATATATATATATATATAATAATAATAATAACTAGTGGGACACCTCGTGCGATGCACGAGGAGTGGGGAAAAATTATACTTAACTTTTCATGATAGACAATAGAGAAACTCCATATTACGGAAACCTTATAGATCGGAGGGTTGCGATCATCCCATCGAAATGATTTTGGGGGCACAACCTATTTGCGTTGCGGCCCATCAAATGGACGACCTGGATTATCCTATGGCATTGATTGCAAACTTCATTTGAAAAAATGGGTGGGGCCTAAAATTTGGCCTTAATGTTAATGCACGACCCACACCATAGGATGATTGAAACCATTAATTTGATGGGCCACAATGTAAATAGGCTGTGGCCCAAAAATCATTTCCATGGGATGATCACAACTCTCCAATCTATAGAGGTTTTCGTAATATGCAGTTTTTATTTAGATTGGACGGCTAGGATTATGAAATGGAGGGTTTGGATCATGGGGTGGTGCGTACAATTAATTTTGAAAAATACAGGTGGGGCCTACCTTGTTCAAAGATTTGAAGAAATTAATTTTTAGGCCAACGAACTGTGGGGGGTTAGACCAGTTCAAAGATTTGAAGAAATTAATATTCGGGCCCATGAAAAAGATTTTGAAAAATATGGTAAGGTTTGACTCGAACCGTACGGGTCCGGCTGACACGGGCGAGGTAAAAATGATCCGGGAAAATTTACGGGTCACCAATGTTGGACCCGTACCCGGCCCAAGAACTGTACGGACTACATCATAGGTTGATCCAAACCGTCCATGTGATGGAACACAACATCAATACGTTGTGCCTGTAAATACGTTGTGCCTGTAAAATCATTTCCATAGGCTGATCCTAGCCCTCCAATCTATAGAGGTTTGCATAATATGTTGTTCCTCTGAAGGATTTTGAAAAAAATGGGAGGGTTTGACCCAACCCGTAAGGGTCCGGGTGACACGGGGAAATTTACGGGTCACGAATCTTGGACCCGTACCTGGCCCAAGAACTGTACAGACCACATCATAGGTTGATCCAAACCGTCCATGTGATGGAACACAACTTCAATAGGTTGTGCCCCAAAAATCATTTCCATAGGCTGATCCTAGCCCTCTAATCTATAGAGGTTTGCATAATATGTTGTAACTCTTAAATCCGATGGTTAAGATCACCCATTAGATTTATTTTATTTAAAAAGCATAAAGGAGGGGTGTAGGATTGAAATTATGTGGCTCTAATGGGTGCCTTTGTTAAAAAGCATAAAGGAGGGGTAGGATTGAAAATATGTGGGTTGAATGGGTGCCTTTGTTTAAAAAAGTCAAAAAAAGAATTTCCAAAAATTCATAAAATCCTTCCCTTTTCTCTCCTGTTGCCACCTCAGCAGTGAATAGTGAAACCCCCATCTAGCAAAAAACACTGTGCGATGCATGGGCCGAGAAAGAATTGTACAGACCACATCATAAGGTTGTGCCCGTAAAATCATTTCCATAGGTTGATCCTAGCCCTCCAATCGATAGGCTGATCCTAGCCCTCCGATCGATAGAGGTTTCCACAATTGTTGTTCCTCTCCAGGTGCCCGGAATCCGTCAATATTTTGCAAGTGTCTTGCATGCGTAATATAAAGTAGTTCTTTTGTTATTGTCATATGTCCTTACCTCTCCTTGGTAGTTTTTTTTTTCGTAATTGTCATAGACAGGTATCCTGGGTTGGTACTTTTCGTATGTATATTACGATTTTACCCTCAAATAATTTCTCATAGATAGATCTTAGATATTAGTAAAGGGGTTAATGGTAAAAGAGCAATGCTGTAAATCTCAGAGAAAAATGAAAAGTAAAAAAAAAAGGATTTTAAAAAAATTCAAAAAATCCACCCCTTTTCTCACGCTGCCACGTCAGCAGTGAATAGTGAAACCCCCATCTAGCTATCTTATGTTAGATTATATATATATATATATATATATATATATATATATATATATATACTAGCAAAAAACCCCGTGCGATGCACGAGCCGACAAAGAATCGTACAGTCCACATCATAGGTTGATCTAAACCGTCCATGTGATGGAACACAACATAAATAGGTGTAGACACCCCATTTTGACCGTGCCCTAAACCTTCCAATTTTATGTAAAACCCCATCAAATGAATGAATTAGAGTCCCAAACTTCACCCTAAGCTAGATTAAGGTCCCACCAAGATCCCCATAAAATTTCGTTGAAATTCGAGCGCGTTTACTTAGCAAACGAGATGAAGAAGAATCACAGTGTGTGTAGTGTAACCAGAACAGGGGGGTGAATTCTCCTGGAGAGGGCTAAATCAGGTCTGAATAAGACACGATTCGTTTGTGCGCTTATCAGTTTCTGCGCAACTGCGCGCCCATCCATCTCAGTAGTGTTAATATCCGCACCCTATTTTCTTATAAAAATCAGAAAAAACTCATTTGCAAGGGGGATCTCGTCCATTTCAGATCTAGAGTTCCTCAAAGAGAGAGAGAGAGAGAGAGAGAGAGAGAGAGAGAGAGAGAGAGAGAGAGAGAGAGAGAGAGCTCACCGAAACCCTAACTTTGTGCTCACTTTTTTAAAGATCCTCTTCTCCGATCAAAATCCGACAAAATTTTGGTCAAGATCCGGCCGGCGATTTTCCCCAAGCTACTTGATTTCGATCTTTGCAAGCTTGTCCTCATCAGATTTTCATACTTTTAGTTTTCTTTCATTTCTAAACCCTAAACTCGATTCCTTCTTCTCCGGTCATTATTTCCGGCCGAATCTACCGGAACTCCGCCAAGCTCCGGCCGAGCATCATCTTCTTGCAATTGGCCATCGTCATTAGCTATCCCTCAACCAGATTTTCCCTCATTCATGTTATCATCATCAAAACCCTACTTCTACCACTCAAATTTCAGGATCTATCTCAGCCCCCAGAGATCCCACGGTATTCTCCGGCCACTCTTTCCGGTCCATGGCTTAGATTTCTCAATCTCTTTGAGATTCTTTTTTATTATCCTTGATTTGAAGAGCTAGAAGAAGCAAAAGAAGAGAGAGCTTTCTAGTTTTGGGGTAAGAAAAACCTAGCTAAATCAAAGATCTGAAATTGAAGAAGTTGAGAGAAGAATAGAGAGAGTTTTTAGAGGGAAAGAAGAGAGGGTTGAACACCACATCTCTGGACCACACATCTTCTATCCAGATCCGGTGAAATCTCTCAGCAATGGCATTTGTGCTTTCTGTCTCCACCACATCCAAGCTCTATTACGCTCCATTGAGGAGTTAAAAAAAGAAGGAGAAGATAATCATAGTAATGAAGGGAAGGTGAAAGAATCAGGTATGTTCTGTTATCTTACCTCAATTTTCGTTATGAATTGATCATGAAACTCCATTTACCTATACAATATATGTTGTGTAAAATCTATAAATTTTGTTTGTTATGAGTTATCAAATTGTTATGCATAATGCTTGTTGATTTGGGTTGTTATCCTAGACATGATGGTGACTAATGTTTTATGGTCTACTTGTGATGTCACAGGAGTTGGCACGATGAAGATCAAGATGTTCGATGGAGTGGTTCGTACTTTGGGTGGTGTGACGTATGTTCCAAAGATACGGAAGAATCTAGTATCTCTTGGTCAGTTGGACTCCAGGGGTTGCAGGTTTTCAGCTGCAGGTGGATCCATGAAAATCACACGCGGCTGTATGGTTCTGATGAAAGGAGAGAAGTGTAGTGATTAAATTGTCTGGTTGGGGACATGGTGACCAGTGTTCATAAATCTTGATAGCTAGATGGAAACAGGGTAATGGCGTGCGTACGCATAGGGTCTCTTTCATAGTTTGTGCAGAGACAGATTTCCGGATTGCAGACGATGGTGAGAGGATGATAGTAGCTGCGTTGGGGAGGGTGGATCAAGATCCCTCTCCAAGGTTGACTGAATGAATCAACTGGTTGGCAGCTACACATGTGCATTGGCCGTGTTGACCGAATCAGGAGGAGTCAGAACCAAGGTGATTCTAGGGTGTGTAGCTGGTACCTTAAAAGGCCAATGGTGGTTTGCGGTAATAGCGGACCGGTGGCGACATCAACGGAAAATCTTCAGGTGGCTAGGAAATAAGCCAAGGTGGAGATTGTTGGGAAAGTTGCCTTATTTTCCACCACCGTTGTGTGGTGTGGTGGGAAAGGCATAAGCAAAAATAAGAAAGCCTCTAAATTGGGTTTTTAGGTTTTCTAAAAACCCAAGTGAAAATCCAAGGGTGGTCCCGAGTACGACAACTTATGAGGAGGGAAAATTAGGTTCCTAACAAGTTTTAACCTTTTGAAAACTTCTAACCCAATTTTGAAGATTAATAGATCAAGAATGAAAAATAAGCTCACGAGTTAAATCCTAAGTGCAATGCAAATGTAAAGTAAGAGTTTAAGAGAGAGTGCACCCGAGATTTAAAGTGGTTTGGTCCTCAAAACGCGAGGCCTACTCCACTCCACCAACCAAACCTGTTGATGGCTTCACTATTTGATCTTCTTAACTTCAGCGAAGATCGGTGCCGATTACAATTCCAATTGCTTTAACCTTGGTGGCAATCCTCACCACGGAGAGTGGGCTCCGCTTCTCCGAACACTCGCCCAAATACAATGTTCTTGAATAAGAAAGAAGGAAACAAAAAATCCCTCACAAGGGTTTACAATTTGTAGAAGATGTACAAATTTGAGCCTAATGATCTAAATCCTAATCTTAGAGGATGAGAGGCATAAGCAAGCTTGAATCACTCTTTGGATGTTCAAATAGAGTTTTTGAGTGTTAGGATTGATAATTTGGAAGTTGTGAATACCCATATATATAGAAAAACCCAAATAGGACCGTTTGGTGGCATAGTGGTAATTCCGGCAAAAATACCAACGGATATAATTCTTCCCGTTATAGTGTTCTCGGAGTTCCGAGAATTGATCTCGGAGTTCCGGGAATACAAACAGAAGTTGGAAAAATTCTACTGGACCAAATCTCGGAGCTCCGAGGATTTCTCGGAGTTCCGAGCCCGGAGCTCCGAGGATTTCTCGGAGTTCCGAGCCCGGAGCTCTAAGAATTATCTCGGAGTTCCAAGAAGCCTATCTTTCAGTAGATTTTCAATTCTGTTTATGGGCTTCCAACTCTACACAAAGTTGGGATTGTTATGAGGGTTCCAAAGTGTTGGAACACCACAAAGACAATCACTTAAACATTTAGGGTGTGTGAGATTAACTTAATTTATGCCTCTTAAACTTAAGCTAGGATTAGATCAATACAAACTAAAAAAGACTTAAAACGGTCTTCACTTGCAATGCTTCAAGTCTTCTAAAGTCTTGGATTTCCGACGACTTTGGCCTTCCGAATGTGATCAAATGAGTGCTTCTTGTCCTCAATCCAAGCAATCTTGTCTTAGCACAATCAAGATCTACAACTTAGACAAGCACACACATTAGTGATATAAAATCACTTGTGTATTGGAATCATCAAAATAAGATGGTGTAGACACCCCATTTTGACCGTACCTTGAGCCTCCCATGTTTGAGCAAAAACCCAACCAAATCAATCAACTAGGGTCCCAAATTTCACCCCGAGCTAGCTTAGGGTTCCGCCAAGGCCCCTGCAAAATTTCGTCGAAATCCGAGCTCATTTGCCTAGCGAACAGACCGAAGCTTTGCTGTAGTGTAAATGCGCATAAGGGGGGTGGATTATCCTGGATGGGACGTGCCCGATGCCAATAAGACAAGATTTGCGGGTGCGCTCATCAAAATAATCGCGCGCTTTATCCAATTGGAGTGCGGATATCATCCTTCGAATTTTCTTTAAATATCGATTTTCTCATTTTTTTTTAAAGGAGGAGGGAGAGAAGAAAAAGATTTTCGCAGAGAGAGATTTCCGATCGAGATTTTCCGATCGTCTTTTTCATTAAATCCGGCTAGAATCCGGGCATTCTTCCGGTTAGCCACCATTCCTTTATCTCCGATCTGAAGAAAAGAAAGAAAAATTCGCAGAGATAGAGAGAGAACCAGATCTCACCGAAATCCAAAAATTTCCGATCAATTTCATTCTTCTCCGGCGAGTTCCAGCTCCGATCTTGATATTACTTCATCACATTTGATGAATCACTATAATTTCTGGTGAGATCTATCAGATTCTAATCTTCTTCTCTTCGAATTCTCAGATCTGCAAAAGAGAAGGGGGTTTTCACATTTTCTGAAAAAAAGCTGAGCGTAGAGGAAGAAAAAGAGAGAGATCTCGTTCCAGAGAGAGAGAGAAGGAGAAAGAGTAGGAGATTGGAGGGGGTTTTCATTTTTTCAAAATCTCAGACAAAGAGAGAATAATATTTCGGGGTTTCATCTTCTCTTTCTTCTTCTCCGGTGGATCCGGTAAGGCTCTGCCAAAAGTCTTCTTCTCCGGCGAAATCTGCAACTTTCGAGTCTGTGGAATTTGACAGATCTACTTAATTCCGGTGGCGAGGCATCGAGGGACATTCATTCCGAGCATTGAACAAGAGAAAGGGGGAAAGGTGAGGGAGATCACATCTTGCAGGTATTCTTCGTCTATTCTATCCTCCCAAGTTTGTAGAACAGTTTCAAATTTTGATTAATCTGTTGTTTCATTTCATTATTTTTTATTTATTTTTATTTATTTTTTACTTTTATCTTGAAGTCAAATATCTAGAAGTCAAATCTCATTCAAATTTCCATCATAATCTGAAATTACTCTTGATTATATTGAATGTTTATAAATGAAATTTCTGATGCACAGACCTCTTATTATTTTTCCAAGATGTAAGATATTGATATTTGTTAATCCCATGTAAAAGGGGATTCAAGCTTGAATGAATGTGTTGAATCGAACTGTGCATTGTTCAAAGACGTGTCTGTTCTGATTGGAATTGTAGTTGATGGTGGTAATGAGGTTAGAAAAAGTGATTTTGATTTTTTTTTTAAAGGGCATGGTTATATTACCAAATGCCATATACTCTCATATACTTAGCACTTGTTCCTTTTTCAAAAAATTGATCTTTGGGACCTCTTTTGGAAATTAATGTAAAATGTTGAAAATGACTTTGGGTCTTCTGTCCATGCTTTCATTGATTCTACTCTATTCATTGCTTTAAAAAGTTTATAGTAGACTCTGGATGATCACAGTGTTGTAATCGATTACTATGAGTAGAGGTTACATTTATAATTTCTTGAAATTTCATATGATTAATGGTTTGAGGGTCAAACTTTGATTCTAGGACAGCTCACCTGGTTTAATTTTGGAAATATCTGGAAAAGGATAGCTTGAGTTCAATTGAAGATTATTTAGCTCAAGTATAGATATTGAGCTGGTTTACTATTAGCACTATCAAATTGAGTTAAGTTAAGTTGGGTCAGGTTGATTGCATTCGAATAATATTCATTGAAATATGATGTATGTGTCATTAAAGTGGATGGGCAAAAGGATTTATTTAGTTGTATCTCATAGATGCCCCTATCTATAATTGTTTTATCATTATATTACATTTGTCTTATTTCTCCATTGAATGGATTGTTCAGGTGAGATTATCTCAAAGCTTATTATACTCATTCTTTTTTTATTTAAATAAATTGTTTAATAGGAAGAAGGAGATCAGATGACTACTCTATTCGATATTATCGACATGAGTACTGTCTGATTTCAAGGCGGGATATAGAAATATTATCATATGTAAATGATATCAGATGATTACTTTAGCATCATCTGATTTCATCCCCATATTGGGGTGGTGTTTGTGGTTGGGCATAGAAGTGTTTGATATTGCTTTCTTTTACTTTATTAGGCTATCCAGCGGCTGGTCTGGACTAATTAATGTTATTTATCATTTTATGATTGCTATAGATTGTGTATTCTTTTTATTGAAAATTCTTCTTTGCTTAGCACTTGATTTATTTTTAGAATGGAATTTGCGATTATCAGGTAGCCTTTTCTTCTCTCTTTGATAGACTAACACAGTCTTATAGATTTCTGTTAAAATTCTTTAGATACTAGAATCCCCTCTCATTGCAAGGGCGATGAAGGTGATAGCCCAAGCCCATCCTAAGAGACTTGCCCAGTCTTGTTAGCATTTTTCTCTATCCTACCTCTGTGTCTAAGAGACTTACCCAGTCTCATTTTCTTGCTAAACCTCCTCTTTGTGCGTCTTTTGGTTTTGGGAGAACACCCTACTCGGCTTGGCATCATACCCCTACCCTTATGGGTATTGGGTTGCACATTTGTTGCACCCTAGGGCTAGGTAGTTGTCCGGCCCGGCTGGGTGTTTTACCTTTGCCAAATATGCACAAGGTCTCTTTTTCCTTGTTAGCATTTTTCTCTATCCTACCTCTGTGTCTAAGAGACTTACCCAGTCTCATTCTCTTACTAAACCTCCTCTTTGTGCGTCTTTTGGTTTTGGGAGAACACCCTACTCGGCTTGGCATCATACCCCTACCCTTATGGGTATTGGGTTGCACATTTGTTGCACCCTAGGGCTAGGTAGCTGTCCGGCCCGGCTGGGTGTTTTACCTTTGCCAAATATGCACAAGGTCTCTTTTTCCTTATTACTTGTGGGCTTTATCTTAGTTTGATAGTCCACTAGCATAGGAATCCATCCTTAGTCTAGAGAGTCAGTCCTCTTGTTCAGGAATCAAATTCTATCATCATAGGGGTTAGGATTTTATCCAACCTTTCATCAGATCATGTTCTTCTATCCGCTCTTGCAAGGTATATGATGCTGTCCAACCCTTGCAGAGTTGTGTTTCTGTCTTTTTCCCCAGCAAAGCATAGGATGCTGTCCAACCTTTGCGGGATTTCAGGAGTCTGTCCTCCCCTTATGATGATAGGATTCTGTCCTCTTGTGTCAAAAACATAAAAAACATATAGAAAACATATAAAAAACCAAAAATCTCAAAAATCTTGAGTCATTAGGAGAGTAGTTAGGAATTCGTTTCCGAACTACGTTGGCTTGATCCCTTTCAACAGGGTACGTAGTGCAGCTTGGGATTCATATCCCAGGTCAAGCCAAACCTTTAAAAAAAATAAACATTTCAAACCTTTCCAAAAATACAAAAAAAATTCTTCAAAACCTTTTTGAAAAAGATCTTCCCCTAGAGTTAGGAGTCTGTCTTAGCTATTTAAGGTGTTTTAGAGTTAGGAGTCTGTCCTGATTTGTTGATATGGTGTGTCCTGTCGTGTGAGTGTCCCTAGAGTTAGGAGGCCTCGAGTCGATCGGTTAGACATTTAGTCGAACCGATGGCTAGACTAGGAAGCATATAGTCAGCCCATAGTTTTCCTTAGGTTGCACAGCCTAGATACCCATAGGATGTAGGGCCCACCTGCATTAGTTTAAGGCTAATCAACTTGCATTAGTTAAGGCATATAGAGAGAGTCCTAAAAATTACAATTCACTTGAATTTAAATAAATCGTGCAAAAACTTTAAAAATCAGTCGGGTCTAGCGGATTGAGTCTAGGATAGCGGTTCTAGATGGTTAGGCATCGTAGTCTTAGAACATGTCATCGAACTACGTTGACTCCGATTCTTCCCGAGGCCGGGATACGTAGAGCAGCTGGGATGGACGGCCATCTTGGTCCGAGTCAAGTCGCATTAGAGTTAGGACTCATTTTGTCCAGTCAGGTATAGAGTTGATTTGTGTTGTATGTTTTTGCTGTGTTTTCTTACTTTCATGTACAGATCCTATACATTTAGCGGTAACATGCATGTGTTTGCACACCAGAACTCAGACACCAATTAGGTATGACACTCATAACCTAGTCATTCTTAGGCGACACTTCTTTTATTTCTTTTATGTGTGCTTATTATTCATCTCCGAGACATGGATGATTAGATAGACGTCTTCTCGGAGATATCCGTTCCCATTTCATATGACTTTCGCCTAAAACTCTTCAAAATTATTAAGTAAATGGCATAAGAGACCAGGTGCTTGCACTTGGGCGGATGAGGTGCTCTTCAGACCTTCTGAATTCGTAACCAGGCACAAACCCCCTTTTATATATCTGGTTATCCGTTGCAACAGAGCATAGTATGGGATCCTTGGCCCACTTCCTTGGATGGCGACTCTTCTTTGTTTAAGGTACGCCTCGAATCTGGGCTAGTCCCCGAATCGAGAGGTATCTATCTTTGTATCGCCACTCATGCTGTGAGAGGCATTTCTTCTTTCGAGAGTTCCTTGGTAGAGCTCTCCATTCACGTGGATGATCCTGAGACTGTTCACGTGGGGGCCCGTCTCCCTCACCGCCTCTCTCTCGGATCGGGGTCCACAGATGGGAATGCCAAGGTGAGAACCATTGGGCTTACAATCTCCCCATTTTTGATGATGACAAGCACACGAGATTTTCCAATAAAAGCAAACATATATTTCCTTAACTAGATTTCTCTCCCCCTTTGGCATCTATCAAAAAGATTGGGGTAAAAGAAAAACAAAGGGATAAAATTTTCAATTTTCAAGCTCCCCATTTTTCAAGGAAAAAGACAAGCAATGAACTCCCCCTATTTAGAGTTTTTATTCAACACAAGAGGGGATATTTAATTAACCATAAAAAGATATTCAATTTTAAGCATAAGCCCCTAATCTAAGAACATATGAAGAGAATCATATGGGGGCTTTGGGAACCCAAGATTTCTTGGTTCCTCCACAATCCCTAATCTTAGATGCACATTGGAATTGGTAATGACCATTAATTCCACAATAATGACGTCTAACATGAGGGTTAGATAGACTAGTCCTATCATAAAATGCATGATTAGGTCTATGACTAGTCTTCTTCAAGATTATGTCAATAATTTTGTCACCATTTAGGAACCCATGGAGACATAATCTTAATATTTCATTTTCATTATGAAGATGTGTTAATTGATTTAAAGAATTATTAAATTCATCTTCATAAGATTTGGAGGAGCTTGGCACATTTTGAAATTGTGCTAATTGGCAAGTTTTCTCATCCAAAATACCCTTAAGGGTTTCAATCTCAAGTTTAAAATTTTCAAGTAGTGCTTGAGATTTGGAAGAAGAAGATTCATTTATCAAAATATTAAGTTCATTTTCTAATTTTGAAATAAATTTCTTTTGAACTTTATTTTTTGAAATTTGAGAATGCAAAGTTATGCATAATTCATCATAAGATATTTTTTCACTATCACTACAAGAGGGGTTAGAATTTACCTCATCTTCATGGGTGAATGTCATGAAGCAAATATCATCTTTTTTATCTTCCCCTTCGCTTGAACTTTTGCCCGACGTGCTTGAAGCATCCTAAGCGGCGACGAGTCCCTTATGCTTCTTCCAATCTTTCTTTCCCTTGTACTTCGAGGAAGATGACTTGAGAAGTGGACACTCCGGTCTCTTGTGTCCCGTCTTCTTGCAATTATAACACCTTAATCCTCCTTCTACTACATTTTCTTCTTTCTTCTTATTTTTATCCTTTTTGTGTTGCTTTCTCCATAGGCTTTTGAATTTTCTCAAAGCTTCTTCCTCATCACTATCCGCTTCATTTGAGGATGATGAGTCCATCTTGGAGGCCTTTAGAGCTAGAGATCTACTCTCTTTTTCTTTCTCCTTTGGCTTCTTCTCCTCTTGTCGGCTAGTGAGGAGCATCTCATGGGTGATAAGAGATCCTACAAGCTCTTCCAT
Source organism: Tasmannia lanceolata (assembly GCF_043159265.1). NCBI lineage: Eukaryota > Viridiplantae > Streptophyta > Magnoliopsida > Canellales > Winteraceae > Tasmannia > Tasmannia lanceolata. The sequence goes on along the minus strand of NW_027518701.1, from coordinate 10,737,059 downwards.
AGTTAGCGTCTTGAGATCCTTGGATTCTTGTATTGCTGTGACTTTTGGATCCCAATAAGGAGGAAGTGACCTAAGCAACTTACTCACAAGCTCATCAGTAGGATAAGATTTACCAAGATTAGCTAATTCATTGGAAATTTTAGAAAATCGGGTATACATATCGGAAATACTTTCATTTTGACCCATTCTAAACATTTCATATTTGCTCTTTAACAAGTTTATTTTGGAAGCTTTGACTTGTGATGTTCCCTCATGGGTAATGGCAAGTGTATCCCAAATAAGCTTGGCGGAGTCAAAAAGAGCTACTCTATTAAATTCCTCCGTAGATAAGGCACAAAATAAAGAGTTTATAGCTTTGTAATTTAAATTTGCATGCCTTTTCTCTTCAACATTCCATTCTTCAAATGGCTTGGAAGGCAAAATGTATCCATTTTCAACAATATGCGAAAGTTCCACATCTATCGAAAGAAGATAGATGCGCATCCTTGTCTTCCAATGTCCATAGTTGGACCCATTAAAGAAAGGAGGTCTAGTTGTGGAATGGCCTTCCAGAAGTCCGGTTCCATTTATATTTGCCATTTCACAATTACAAAGTTGCCAAAGATCTTATGATCTTTCCCTTGTTAAAATTTTTTTAAAAATATTTACCAAAGATTTTAAGAAAAGAAATTTTTTTAAGAGCCAAGGCTCTGATACCAAGTGAAAATCCAAGGGTGGTCCCGAGTACGGCAACTTATGAGGAGGTAAAATTAGGTTCCTAACAAGTTTTAACCTTTTGAAAACTTCTAACCCAATTTTGAAGATTAAGAGATCAAGAATGAAAAATAAGCTCACGAGTTAAATCCTAAGTGCAATGCAAATGTAAAGCAAGAGTTTAAGAGAGAGTGCACCCGAGATTTAAAGTGGTTCGGTCCTCAAAACACGAGGCCTACTCCACTCCACCAACCAAACCCGTTGATGGCTTCACTATTTGATCTTCTTAACTCCGGCGAAGATCGGTGCCTATTACAATTCCAATTGCTTTAACCTTGGTGGCAATCCTCACCACGGAGAGTGGGCTCCGCTTCTCCGAACACTCGCCCAAATACAATGTTCTTGAATAAGAAAGAAGGAAACAAAAAATCCCTCACAAGGGTTTACAATTTGTAGAAGATGTACAAATTTGAGCCTAATGATCCAAATCCTAATCTTAGAGGATGAGAGGCATAAACAAGCTTGAATCACTCTTTGGATGTTCAAATAGAGTTTTTAAGTGTTAGGATTGATAATTTGGAAGTTGGGAATACCCATATATATAGAAAAACCCAAATACGACCGTTTGGTGGCATAGTGGTAATTCTGGCAAAAACACCAACGGATATAATTCTTCCCGTTATAGTGTTCTCGGAGTTCCGAGAAATTTTCTCAGAGTTCCGAGAATTGATCTCGGAGTTCCAGGAATACAAACAGAAGTTGGAAAAATTCTACTGGACCAAATCTCGGAGCTCCGAGGATTTCTCGAAGTTCCGAGCTCGGAGCGCCGAGAATTATCTCGGAGTTCCAAGAAGCCTATCTTTCAGCAGATTTTCAATTCTGTTTATGGGCTTCCAACTCTACACAAAGTTGGGATTGTTATGAGGGTTCCAAAGTGTTGGAACACCACAAAGATAATCACTTAAACATTTAGGGTGTGTGAGATTAACTTAATTTATGCCTCTTAAACTTAAGCTAGGATTGGATCAATACAAACTAAAAAAGACTTAAAATGGCCTTCACTTGCAATGCTTCAAGTCTTCTAGAGTCTTGGATTTCCGACGACTTTGGCCTTCCGAATGTGATCAAATGAGTGCTTCTTGTCCTCAATCAAAGCAATCTTGTCTTAGGATAATCAAGATCTACAACTTAGACAAGCACACACATTAGTGATATAAAATCACTTGTGTATTGGAATCATCAAAATAAGATGGGAATGCCAAGGTGGGAACCATTGGGCTTACAGGCATGAGAAAAAAAAACGACTGCAAAAAGAGATAGTGGCGTTTCTCTTGTGGATAGCGGCAAGAGTCTTGGCTTGGAGGTGTGTCGTCTACCTCTTGACCAAGGAAGAGAGGGAGATAAAGAAAGAGAAGGGAAGAGAAAGAAAGAGAGAAAGAAGAGCGTATTCTTCTTGGGTTCTCCTTCGTATTTCTCTTGTGGGTTTCTCTCGGGTTACTCTTGGGTACGATCTTGGGTTTGTGAAGCAAGGAAAGGGTTGCGGGTTTTGGGTTTTGGGTTAAATCCATTGTAATCCTTGTATATTGTTTTCCTTGAAAAGTAGGAGCTTTCCCCTATTGTTTGCATCCTTGAAGAGTTGCAACCATCAATCTAGAAGAATTGATGTTACCTATCTTCCTTGGCAACCTAGAAGAGTAGCCATTGAAGTTATATTTCCCTATTTTGCCCCACTCTATTTCCAGAAGCCAGTCCATTTGCTTTCATCCACTTCCATCACCATTTCGAGCTATTTTCAGTATTTTTCTGAGCAAACTTTTGTCAGTAAAGTTGTAGATCTTTGAGTCCTTGAAATTTTGGCTTTTGAATCAAGTCATTCCGACCTATATCGAGGGAGATACGCCCATTTTACCGAGCTTGCGCAAATCTGTTTTCTTGAATCCGAATTCTTGAGCAATTGTGTGTTTGTTTGTCACTCTCCCGATCCTTAGTCCAAGAAGTCTAGCCGTATCTTGGACGTTTTGTGGTTGTTTATTTTGATGATATTTTGATTTTTAGTAAGACTACTAATGAGCACTTGCAGCACCTTCAAGATGTGTTACGCTTGCTAAGGCAAGCACGCTTATTTGCAGCCCCTGAAAAGTGTTACTTCATGGTGCCACAAATCCTATTCCATGGATTTAACATTTCAAGAGAAGGGATTTCGGTTGATGATGCCAAGATCAAGGTGATCCAAGAATGGCCAACCCCAACAAATGTGTATGAAGTTCAAAGTTTTCATGGCCTAGCTTCCTTCTACCGACGATTCATTGCACACTTCAGTTCTATTGCTGCCCCACTCACTTCTTGTATGAAGATTGGTGTTTTTGAGTGGACCATTGAAGCCCAAAGAAGCTTTGAACAGCTCAAGAAAAAGTTATGTACAGCCCTGATCCTTGCGCTTCCCAACTTCGATCTCATTTTTTAGGTTCATTGTGATGCATCCGGAACCGGCATAGAAGGAGTTCTAAGTCAAGGAGGACGTCCCATTGCATTCTTCAGTGAGAAGTTGAATGGTGCCAAACTCAAATATAGTACCTATGATTTGGAGTTTTATGCCTTGTTTCGCATACTTGAGCATTGGAGGCAATACCTAATCCATAGAGAATTTATTTTGTACACTGACCATGAAGCATTGAAGTACATTTCAGGTCAACAAAAGCTAAATTCTCAGCGTGCAAAATGGGCGGAATATCTTCAAGATTTCACCTTCAACATCAAGCACAAAGCCGGTGTACAAAATCAGGTTGCTGATGCTCTTAGCCGAAAGAAAAGCTTGCTCAATACCATGCGCACTACTGTGCTCGGCTTTGACCCCTTCCAACAGCTATACATGGAGGATGAATACTTTTCCAAACTCATATCAGATGCTCAAGATAAGAAGCTTGCTGATTTCACCTTATGTGATGGTTTTCTCTTCAAAGGAAATCGCTTATGTGTACCGGATTGCTCTCTTCGGCAAAAGGTGATTGGTGGGAAATGAAGGTCATTTCGGTCGTGACAAAACTCTCCAACTTGTTTCAGCAAAGTACTTTTGGCCACATCAGAAACGAGATGTACATCGCTATGTTATGAGATGCCGAAATTGCCAAATTGGTAAGGGACAAACTACAAATGCCGGTCTCTACTACAAATGCCAGTCTCTACTTGCCCTTGCCTATACCACATGCACCATGGGAGGATATATCTATGGATTTTGTCCTTGGACTACCCCGGACCCATCGAGGAATGGATTCCATATTTGTGGTCGTTGATAGATTTTCCAAAATGGCACATTTCATACCTTGCCGAAAGACTATGGATGCCTCGCGCATTTCTAGCTTATTTTTCAAAGAAATCTTCAGAATGCATAGAGTACCAAATACCATCACTTCCGACAGAGACACAACGTTCCTTAGTTACTTTTGGCGTCAATTATGGAAGAGTATTGGGACCACACTGCAGTATAGTACTGTGTTCCACCCTCAAACTGATGGGCAAACCGAAGTTGTAAACCGATCATTGGGAAATTTGTTGAGAACCTTGATCGATGACAATCCCCGTTCTTGGGAAGATCGCCTATCACTTGGAGAATTTGCCTACAACAGATCGATGAACCGTTCTACAAGTTGCAGCCCTTTCTTGGTTATCTATGGGCGACAACCCAAGTCAGCACTAGATCTTGCACCTATTCCATTTGCTGAAAAGCCCATTGCCCAAGTTGAAGATTTTGTATCTCAAATGAAGCTTATACATGAAGATGTTCATCGTAAGCTGAAAAGTAAATCTGAGACCTAAAAGAAGGCTGTTGATAAGAGGCGTCGTGAAGACATATTTGAACCCAGAGATTTTGTTTGGGCTTACTTGCCACAGGAACGTCACCCCGTTGGAAGCTACAACAAGCTTAGTGATAGAAAGCTTGGTCCACTTGAAGTACTTGAATGCATCAATCCCAATGCGTATCGTCTCGAGCTTCCTTCCCATATGAAGATACATGATGTGTTTAATGTCTGCCATTTGACACTTTATATGGGAGATTCCACTGATGATGATACCTCGAATTCAAAGACGAATTCTTTCAAACAAGGGGGGAATGATGCAACCCCAACTCATGTGACCTACAAATTTGAAGCACACATGAACCATCCCAAGCAAGTGAGAAAATCAGCTCGCATTCAAGCCCAATACAAAGCCCAAGCCCAACTTGAATCCACAAAGCATAAAGGCCAATTCCAGCCCAAGATCATGGACACTCCAATTCAGGCCTAATCCAGTTGTATTTTCGTCATAATGATTCTGGTCCGTTTTGAAGCACGTTGTTGGACTTCTAGATGGACGAATCAGAGAAAATACTTAACTAATAAGTTGTAGGTCTTTGAATTATCTTTCTAATGGATATTCATGGTCTTAATTTAGTCCAGTAGTTGAAGAGTTATGACTATTTTGGTAGACTGTGTTTGCTAGCTTTGACTAGTTAATGTGTTTAGAGTACATAAGCTATTAATGATGTATGTGACTCGCTAAACTAGTTAGTGGACTAGTTTGAACGAATTTTCTCATGTATTTCTCTACTTAAAGAGTATCAAACATATGTAATTGAGTTAGTTGAATATTTGAATGAAAATTTGCTTAGTACATTTTCCCTTGAACCTTGAGGAGTTCTTCCTTGAAACCTAGAAGAGTTTCACTCCTTCCTTGAAGAGTAGGAGCTTTCCGCTATTGTTTGCATCCTTGAAGAGTTACAACCATCAATTTAGAAGAATTGATGTTACCTATCTTCCTTGGCAACCTAGAAGAGTAGCCATTGAAGTTATCTTTCCCTATTTTGCCCCACTCTATTTCCAGAAACATGTCTATTCGCTTTCATCAACTTCCATCACCGTTTCGAGCTATTTCCCGTGTTTTGCTGAGAAAACTTTTGTCAGTAAAGTTGTAGATCTTTGATTCCTTGAAATTTGGGCTTTTTAATCAAGTCATTCCGACCTATATCAAGGGAGATATCCTCATTTTACCGAGCTTGCGTAAATCTGTTTTCTTGAATCCGAATTCTTGACCAATTGAGTGTTTGTTTATTAGTCTCCCGATCCTTAGTCCAAGAAGTCTAGGAGAGGCTTGCATCAAAGATCGTGTTTCTCACCCGTGGAGTAGGCTTGGCCGAACCACGTAAAATCTTGGTGTTCATCTTGTGGCTTGTTTTATTTTACTTTTCCATTAGATTTATGCATGATCGGATCGGATTGCCCGACGGATTTTCTCAACAGTAACAATGGGTGTGTGTAATTGAATTACAATGAGGTTGGGCACCTCTAATTGAAGTTGTGAAAAAGATGAAGCTAGGTTATCATTCCTTAGTAAAAAATATACAGTTACTGGAGAAAAATCTCCAGAACTAGAAATGCCATAAGCAAATATTCTTAACAAAAACATTCCAGAGCAATGCCTCCGAGAAATGGTCCAGGAAGTGAAAATTCACTATCTGGCTGTTTTCTCGGAACTCCGAGAATGGTAAAAAGTCAAAAAATATAGTCGTTGCGACTACAACGGCCAGTGGACTCTTTGACCCGAAAATTACCAGTTTGCCCCTGAAACGGTAATATTGAGTTGGGAACCTATATATACATGTTGTATGGTTTCAAAACATCACGGAGAACATGTTCCAACTCTAAAGAATCCTAGAAACACACTTGCAACTATTTTTGGGTTATTTTCTCTCTCACCAAACTCATTGTGCCTTGATTTGAGAAAAACATTTGAGATTGGTTTAGGCTTTAAATTGTAAGTATTTTTTAGAGAACATTGTGAGAGCTTCATTGTGCATTGTAGCCTACTTAGAGGCAAATCTATTTTCTTCTTCGGAAAGCGCTTAGATCTTGGTGATGCAGGAGAGATAAGAAAGGTGGAAAGGCATCCTGTGTTAATTCCCTTAGGTGACGGGCTTAGTTCTCAGCCGTATAGGAGAGACATTGTAAAGGTGGCAAGGGAATCCTTGTTTAATTCCCTTGGGTTGTAAAAGCCTCGGAGCCGGGCGTCGTGGAGGTCTCATTAGTGGAAATCCTCAAGTGCGACCTTGAGAAGAGTGGAGTAGGCCGTTTACTGAACCACTATAAATCCTTGTGTCACTTATGTTGGTATTTCTCTTTCTCTCTCAACCCCTCACTCTATTATTTGTGCTTGCATTTTTTACGTATTTAGAATTGAGTGAGTAGTTAGCATTTTGGTTTTAATTGAATAATTATACCTTGCTAACTAGGCTATAAATCACCCAATTAAGTTTGCTAATCAAAAGATTTTTTGAACTTATATAAATTTATAATATTGTATAAGTTCAACTATTTTAAACTTAATTTAACAAGGGATAAATCTTGGGTGAAATCTTAGGAAAAGTTTTTAAAAGGCAAAGGTTTTATAAACATCCTATTCACCCCCTAGGTTGCCAAACCGAGTCACTCTTTGGATTTCAATTGGTATCTGAGCTAGGGCTCTTGATTAAGACCCTAACTAGTTAAGAGCTAAAAGATCAAACCTTTGGCAATCAAAATGGGATCTATACTACCTTGTCTTAATGGTTCTGATTATGGACCATGGTTGATCCATATGAAGACTTATCTTAAAAGTCTAGATAAAGATATGGTAACGATAATAGAAAATGATTTTGTTCTAAATGCTAAATCTAAAAGCTTAATATAACAAAAAATTATCTTTACTAAACACTAAAGCCCTAATTGCAATTTTTTGTTCTTTACCTCCTACCATTTATGAAAAAGTATCATCTTGTACAAATGCGAAAGTGATTTTGAACAAAATTGAAAAGGTTAGTCAAAGTGAAATCCTATGCTTAACCGGAATACTTGATAAACCAAATGACAATATTAAAAATGTTGATTTCACCTTTGAAGAACTAAATATTGCATTTTAAGATTTGGATAAGAAACTTAAGGATCAACTAGCCAAGAATTCAAACTTAAAAAATCATATTGCTAGTATTAAAAAAGAGTTTAGGTTGTGAAAATCATAAATTGTGCTTATAAGATATTCAACCACACCTCTTGCGCATGTGTTCAAATTGAATCTACACGTATATCCTCGAAATTTGAACCTAAATTGAACATTTTGGTAGTTGCTAGGAGTTAGGTTAAATGATCACATCATTCTAGCAAAACTAAATGAAAAAAAACCCATAGGTTTAAAGACTTGAACCTAAATCGAAATTTTTTGCAATCAAATAATACTTGAACAAAAATTTGAGAAAAAGCGAAAGTATCATTCTTTAAACTCTATTTTTGGATAAATATGGCACTTGCTAGATAATTATATACTTAAATTATTTTAAAATATTATTTCTAGCAAAACTAAGATATTAGATGCTATGTCTAAGAAATCACTTCAAATTCTTTTTTAGACATCTTTTTGTGCCCTAGGTAAACAAACATGTTTAATACTTTGCACCTAGTTGTCCTATCAAATCCATTCTATTACATACTTAATGATTTTCATCAAATGTAATCAGAAGCATAAATGGGTTAAAAATTAGTGTATTTCTAAGAGCTTTAATTGGATAATCTCATGACTAAGATGAACCATCATTTGATATATATATATATATATATATATATATATATATATATATAATCTCATGACTAAGATGAACCATCATTTGATATATATATATATATATATATATATATATATATATATATATATATATATCCTAAAATCCTTGGATCCTTCCCTGAATTCAAAAAATAATATATATTATATAGAATAGTTAAATCATGAATCTAGATTCAATGTATGACACTCATTTGAGTTAAATTGAAATTTTCATTAGAATGTAGTATCATCTTTGGGCATTTACTCACTTGAGTAAAATTGAAACTCATATAGTAGTTGCACACAATACATTGTGATAGGAACACATGTCTCCCATACATTTTGGTTTTCAATGGGCTTATGCACTATGTGCTTAATGCCTTATCTTTACATATGTAGTATGTGAATGTAGGAAGTAGTTGTTTGGACTTTGTACTTCATTTATCATGTTCACCTTGTCCAAACATGATTGACTATTCATGAAGGTCTTGATATGGATCATATCTTTCTCATAATGTATACTCTCACCTTCATGAATCACGGATGTCTCTCTAAGACATGGTATTTTATTGACCATTCTTACTATGCCTTAGTCCTATAGAATTGAACTCAAATTAGTATATATATAGTCTATAGTTATCACCCATTGTTTAAAAAAATCTACACATATGAGATGTTAAACCTTTATCTTAAAAGTCACTCAATTGGTACCCTTAGCCTTCTTAGTTTTTAAGAGGGAAACGGTGCATTCACCTTAATTAAAATACTTAATCATGTGGCCTTGTGCCAACATCTCAAACATGAATAGGTATACATTTATATGTGATCTCCCTAGCTAGTTATGTATGTTACATACTTAGGGAAGTAAAGCGTGAATTTGAAAATACGATATCACATTTAAGGGGAGCATGAGCAAAAAAATTGTAAATCTTTTGTGCTATGCTTATTTATCATGATGAGCTAGACTATGGCTATCATTTTATCATAATAAATCGACACTTGGTGAGTAAGTGTCATTGTAGCCCAAGGGTTGAGTCTAACATGTCATCTTTTGAAAAATATATCCAAAAACCTTTAGAGTCCATGTAAGGACATCCCTTTGAATTCATGCATTGCATGATTCATTTTCAAAGGGGGTGCTTAAAGGTAAATTTGTTCTCAGTTACTTATCATATGATTTCTAATGTGGTTATCACCTCACATATGATAAGTACACTCATTTGGAGCATGGTTGCTCCATATGGGTTGTTCGGGCTTGTCTTGTGCTTTTATATATGTTTTTTAGTTTAAGACAAGAAGCCCATAGCCTAGGTCTTAGTGCCATATTCTTCTAGGCTTTTTGACTTATCTTGGATGATCTAATATGATATCATCTATTCCAAGAATAATGTTTGGTGGCCAAGTTTTCCATTGTCATATCTTTGGCTTATTGTGTTATGTCATGCTTTAAATCTTAGGTTTATCTAAGGCCAATGACAAATACTAAGGGGGAGAGCTAATTGTTGCTATCTATATGTTTATATGGATCATTGTAAGATGCTTACACTATACATTTAAACATTTTCCCACTAATTGTGCAAAAAAATGAATATCTTAAAAAAAATAAAAAAAATAAAAATTAGAGCTTACATGATTTATCCTTTTAAACCAAAGCTAAAACTTGCATATCTTTTTAGATCTACATTCATAGGAGAAAATTATACTTGCTAATCTTAATTTCTATGAATTTGAGTGCTCATCATGTTTATTTCCACTTGGCTATCCATGTATCCATGATAGAGCTCGCTGTCATGCCATATATCCTAATAGTTAGCCATATTAGGATCAAATGTCCATTTCAATGCATGACAATTTAAAAGAATATTTTTAACTTGAAAAATATATATTCTTGCTTATCATGATGAGTCTATAACTACACATCCCTAATGATAAGATTCTAATAGGAATTTAAAAAATAAAAGGGCTTATCATGCTAAACTTTAAACTTGCTTGTTTTCTTTCATGATAAGTATTCTTGCATGATAAGTAAAATATAAGCTTTAACTTGCTAATCTATTATTGTATTACGGGTTATAGGGTAAATTAATATTGGTTTTATTTATATACTATGATATATCCTAAAAATTTATGCTAAAATTAGAATGTCTTTTTATTTTTCCAACATAGGCTTGATTTGTATTAGTTTATTCGTTAACTATGTTGTTATTGCTCTTATCATGCCCTATATACTTTGATTTTAAATTGATAAATCATGATAAGAAGTTAGGGGGAGCATCTAGTCTCACTGAATATCTTTGATGCTTTATGTATTGTGCTTAAATGCTTACTCCTGCCTTTTTGCTAATGCCAAAAGGGGGAGAATTTGTATAATTGATTAAATCCATTATCATATGTATTCTTGTATTATAACTTGTTAAATATAACTCATGCATATGATGAAGGGGAATAGTAATGATTAAATTATTTTTTAATCCTCATAAGATGTTCCTCCCACCAATCTAATCAATTTGGTTTGTCATCATAAAAAAGGGGGAGATTGTAAGCCCAAGGGTTCTCCATGGGTTCATTCAATCACCCTGTTTTGATGATTAACAAACACAAATTGATAAGTCGCTTATGGACTGATCATTTGCCTTGAGTGTTGTGCTTTAGACAAGTCCTACACAAGTCAAATCATTCTAGCACACACCATGTTGGCCTATGCTTGAAGATGAACCAACCAATGGACAAAAGAACTAGAGCATACTTGGATAAACCACACCTTGGAGGATCTACCAAGGAGAAGCTCAACAATCATCTCAAAGCATTGAACATACATAGAAGATCATAAAGGCCAAAGCTGGAGGATCAAGAACCAATACAAAGGACCAAGGACCTTGTACCACAACTTGAAGATGTCAAGCATGGAAGCTCAACTATAGAAGATCCCAGCTCAAGAGAAGAGTTCAAGAGAGTGACAGAAAGGATAGACTGTATTTCTATGTCTCTTGCATTTTCTCTTGTCAAGGCACATTATTTAAACCCTTAAAACTAGTGAAAAATAATATTTTCCAAAGGAGACTACAACAAACCCTTAGAGCCTAATTGGATTAGTGAATGACCATGTGGTGTTCTATCATTGTGGGACCGTCATGACATTCCAATCTTTATAGAAAATGAGTTCCAAAAGCCTAAAAGAATTCAGAAACAAAAACAGGAAAATCTGTTGTTCATAGCCTTCTTGGAGCTCCGAGCTTGGAACTCTTTGAGTTCCCTCGGAACTCCGAGAAATGGTCCAGGGAGTATAATTCATACTCTGGACCTTTTCTCGGAACTCCGAGAAATGGTCTAGGAAGTGAAAATTCACTATCTGGCTGTTTTCTCGGAACTCCGAGATGATTTCTCAGAACTACGAGAAAATTCTCGGAATTTCGAGAATGGTAAGAAGTTAAAAAATATAGCCGTTGCGGCTACAATAACTAGTGGGCTTTTTAATCCGAAAATTACCAGTTTGCCCCTGAAACGGTAATATTGAGTTGGGAACCTATATATACATATTGTATGGTTTCAAAACATCAAGGAGAATATGTTCCAACTCTAAAGAATCCTAGAAACACACTTGCAACTATTTTTGGGTTATTTTCTCTCTCACCAAACTCATTGTGCCTTGATTTGAGAAAAAACATTTGAGATTGGTTTAGGCTTTAAATTGTAAGTATTTTTTAGAGAACATTGTGAGAGCTTCATTGTGCATTGTAGCCTACTTAGAGGCAAAGCTATCTTCTTCTTCGAAAAGCGCTTAGATCTTGGCGGTGCAGGAGAGACAAGAAAGGTGGAAAGGCATCCTGTGTTAATTCCCTTAGGTGAAGGGCTTAGTTCTCAGTTATATAGGAGAGACATTGTAAAGGTGGCAAGGGCATCCTTGTTTAATTTCCTTGGGTTGTAAAAGCCTCGGAGCCGGGCGTCGTGGAGGTCTCATTAGTGGAAATCCTCAAGTGCGACCTTGAGAAGAGTGAAGTAGGCCGTTTACTGAACCACTATAAATCCTTGTGTCACTTGTGTTGGTATTTCCATTTCTCTCTCACCCTCTCACTCTATTATTTGTTCTTGCATTTTTTACGTATTTAGAATTGAGTGAGTAGTTAGTATTTTGGTTTTAATTGAATAATTATACCTTGCTAACTAGGCTATAAATCACCCAATTAAGTTTGCTAATCAAAAATTTTTTTGAACTTATATAAATTTATAATATTATTTAAGTTCAACTATTTTAAACTTAATTTAACAAGGGATAAGTCTTGGGTGAAATCTTATGAAAAGTTTTAAAATGCAAAGGTTTTATAAACATCCTATTCACCCCCCCTCCTCTAAGTTGCCAAACCGAGCCACTCTTTGGATTTCATGATCACGTAGACCATGGTTGAGATGGAGCTCGTAACATTGCTTGGGCCCTAGTGATGGATTTCGCTGGGTTATTTGTGTCGTTTGGATAGACGATGGATTTTGCAAGCTACCACTGATGGATTTCGGGGTGAGGACGATTGATTATAAATTTGCGCACACTTGGGACTACGGTTCCGTGAACGTTGGTCAATATGGTGTGGCCTCGTTCATTTGGGTACTTGCTTGCCAATGAGGTGTGACATTGGCCTCAGAGAAGACTGAGAAACCCCAAAGATCATGATTTTAAATAAGTTATGGATTTGAAAACTTCATAATGTACTTTGTTTTACAAGTAGCTCTCAAAATAATTTTTCTTTGAAATATTATTGATTGGAAACATGAAAAACCATGTCATTTACCCTATTTGCTTAAGTCAAGATTTCAAACATTGCATCGTATTATATATATGTGTGTGTGTGTGCGCGCGGGGGGGTGTGAATGTGTACTAGCTGGTCGGTTTGGTTTATCTGTTGGGTCGTTGTGCTCATTACGTTGATTAGTATTTTCAGACCCCGAGGATTACCTGTAGATCTGTTGAGCTGTAGAGATTTGCCGCACCGTTGATAGTGAGATTTTACTTTAGTCTTTTATTTTGTAATTTAGTATTTAACGAGGTGAGGGGATTTGATGTTGAATTATTTAGAAGACTTATTATGACTTTTGTATTTGAGATGTTATATTTTTTTAATTAAGTACATTTAGCTTCTGCACTAGTTGGTAAATGCTTTGAAAGGTCTACCGTTTTTAAAGTGAATCTAGTATGAGTAAATTGCTGAATTGTTGGAAGTTGAGCCTTGCGTGTTCGTGGGGGTAACTCTACGGACATTGCGGCGGCTGTTACGGGCACCAGCCTAAGAATACGGTTAGGGGCATGATAGTTAAAGTGATATCAGAGCCTAGGCTTAGTCTTTAGGTTCTAAGTACTAGTATCCGAGGAGTTTTAATATTGCGTAGAATTAGACAAGGAGAAAATTAGGAATGGGTACGATGGATTCATTAAAGCTTCCTTCTATAAGAATATAATGCAAAGCTTTCGGATGGTGGATGGGAAAAGCAGGGCCACAAGGTGACAAAACACATTTTTTTACTAGGTTGTGGAACATAGGGCTATGTTGCACCAGAATAGGTGTGACCGGTAAGTATGTTGGTTTGACTGTGACCACATACTATTTACCTTGATTTTGGAACTTTAAGATACTGGGTTTGAAGCCTCATTACCTAATGTTTAGGACATGGTTCAGAGCATTCATGTGACATGTTTAATCCTCCGCCTTTTCTTGCTGTTCTTTATACTGTTGGTCCAGAATCTGACTTGGGTGTCGAAGTGGTCGTCCGGGACCCACCCCGGACCCCGCTGACCCCCCTGTTTGTGATTGCAGACCCCGCGGAGGCTCTCTACCCATCGCGCGATCGCAGACCCGAAGTCCGACGTCATCATATTGGCGCCATCCGTGGGACTCGTTGAGTATTGAACGCCTTATAACGATGAGAAACCACACCCAACAGCAAGAAACAGGGGTAATGACTAGGAGCCAGGCCCAGCACGTACAAACCCACGCCTCAAATTCCCGGGAGCCAAACTCACCGCTCTCGGGCCAACATCAGCCCGCCTCCAGCACACCACAAATGGTCCCGACCATGGAAATGTTTAACGAACTCCGCCAAGAGCTACTCCAACGTTTGCCTCCGTCGGAACCTCCGGCCCCGGGGAGGCCCCTGGCAATGCATGATCAGACGGAAGCCTGTGACGAAGGTGACAAGGAACCGCCGGGGGAGTGTCATCCCCGGCGAAGGCGAGTACCGGCCCGACGGACGCCCTCCCCTTCGACAAATAGCCCTTTGCCTCCCACAGCTAGGGGGCACCGGCAAAATAACGGAAAGCAAGCTATGCTAAGCCGCGCTCCCCCTACCCGGACGGCTCGATTCCAGGAACTACCTCCAACTCGGACAGAAGAGGTAGCAACCTCAGCACAGCCCCCCGGGCTGGACCCGCTAGCCGACCTGCAAAGGCAAATCCGAGAAGCAAAACGGGAAATGAAAATACCTTACGCCCACGACATCCTCGATGAATGGGAAAGGGAAACGGCGTCCCCATTCACCTCGGAAATCTTAAAAACCCCCGTGGAAGCAGGAGTAGACCTCTCCCGTTTCAGTTTTTACGATGGGAGCAGAGACCCTCTTGAGTTCCTCCAAACTTTCAAAAGGGTAATGGCACTCCGGGGCGCGTCAGACGGATTTATGTGCAGAGCCTTTGCCTCCCTGTTAAGAAAGACCGCCAACGACTGGTACATGCGGCTGGAGCCAGACTCCATCACATCCTTCCACGAATTTGGGAGGAAGTTCAGCACAAGGTTCGCCAACAACCGCCTCCGCCACGACCCGTCAGATGCCCTCTTAGCCCTCCGGCAAGGAAGAAACGAGATCCTAAGAGACTTCATGTTGAAATTCAATGCCGAGCTAGCCCAACTTTCCAACATCGACGTCCAAATAGTGGTCGCGGCACTGAAGCATGCTCCACCGACCCGAATCTCAAACTGCACCTCACCCTCAAGCCACCACGGGACCTGCAAGAACTTGAATCCAAGGCTAACAAATTCGTACGAGCGGAAGAAGTATGTGCACGAGGAAAGAAAAAGGGAAGATGGCCGAGGGGCCATGAGGCAATGAGCCGAAGAAAGACAGGCAAGCCGGAACCCCGTCCCCATCTTCGAAAGGCTAGGAAGCGCCCCCCTGAAGGTTCCCCTCTCCCATGTCCTGCTCGCTATCAGAGATCAGGGTCTCCTGACCCCTCCCAGGAAAAGGAGCACGGACCCGAAGAAGCGCTCCACCGTGAAGTTCTGCTATTTCCACGGGGATCACGGCCACGAAACCGACCATTGTTTCTACCTCAGGCTCCAGTTAGAAAAGCTGGCCAAGGAGGGACATCTAAATCAGTACCTCAGAAGCCCCGTCGAAAACTCGCACGAAGCCCATCACCCTGCCGACAGACCAAGAAGCAGGCGCCGGTCTCGTAGCAGGCACCGGTCCCGTAGCTGATGCCGATCCCCCAGCAGGTATCGCTCCCGGAGTAGACACCGATCCCGCAGCAGACACGGCACACGCCCCCACCAGCGCCTCAAGAGAGGAGAGCCCCCTGAACGGCCGCCGGCCCATGAACAGCCGTCTACCATTGTCGGAAAAATCAACATCATCGCGGGTGGACCCGCGGCAGGGGGACCAACAACAGCTAGTCGGCGAGCGTACGCGGAGCGGGTGTTCTCCCTAGAAATACCTTCCAAAAAGGCCCGAACGAATCCTCCCCACGAGGATCAGATCATCACTTTCTCCTCCGAAGACCTCAACGGGCTACAAGTTCCACACGACGACGCACTGGTAGTTAGGCTAATCGTCGCCAACTTTGACATAGGAAAATTTTTGGTGGACATAGGAAGCTCCGTCAATGTGCTGCACCTCGGAACCTTTGAAGAGATGAAGCTGGGCGAGGGAAAACTAGGACCCGCGGAGTACTCCATCTACGGATTCTCCGGGGCATCGGTGCGGGTCAGTGGCAAAATCGACTTACCTGTAACCTTTGGAATGTACCCCCTCCAAAAGACCATTTTGACCACCTTTATGGTCGTGGACATACCTTTCGCCTACAACGCCATCATAGGACGCCCTGCTCTGAGAGACTTGGAAGCAGTAGTTTCCACCCCCCACCTCCAACTGAAGTTCCCCACTCGAACCGGGATAGGAGAAGTTCGGGGGCAGCAGATGACGGCACGCCAATGCTACGTGGCAAGCTTGAGAGGGAGCAATGCCCCGGCCGAAAACTTCACGATCGGGAGTGAAGACCCCCGAGAGCGGGCCCGTACTATTAGAGGGGAGCCCACCAAAGAACTAGACTCCATCCCTATAGACGAAGACCAACCAGAGAAGCAAGTCCGGATTAGTTCCTTGCTAAAAGGCACCTTGCGAGACCGAATGATCAGTTTCCTCAGAGCCAACATAGACGTGTTGGCATGGTCCGCTCAGGACATGCCCGGTATACCCCCGGAAATGGCCGTTCACAGGTTGAACGTAAATCCGACCTTCAAACCCGTCCAGCAAAAAAAGAGGAACTTCGCAGTAGAACGCCAAACTCACATAAAAGCTGAAGTGGAGAAACTGCTGCAAGCCGGATTTATCAGAGAGATCCGGTACCCCGAGTGGCTGTCCAATGTGGTCATGGTCAAAAAGACCAGTGGGGGTTGGCGGGCCTGTATAGACTTTACAGACCTAAACCGAGCCTGCCCAAAAGACCCTTACCCCCTCCCGCGTATAGACCAGCTCATCGATGCCACATCCGGGCACGAGCTCCTCACCTTCCTAGATGCCTTCTCCAGTTACAATCAGATAAAGATGCAAGAACCAGACATCCTGAAAATTGCATTCATCACCGATCAAGGCGTTTACTGCTATACTATCATGCTCTTCGGGTTGAAAAACGCGGGGGCCACATACTAGCGGCTCGTAAACAAACTATTCCGGAAGCAGATAGGTAGAAATGTGGAGGTATATGTAGATGACATGCTGGTAAAAAGCTTACAGGCCTCCAAACACATCTCCGACCTTCAAGAAACCTTTGACACCCTACGACGAGCCCGGATGAAACTGAATCCCGCAAAATGCGCCTTTGGGGTAACTTCCGGGAAGTTCTTAGGATTCATGGTTAGCCAGAGAAGCATCGAGGCCAACCCTGAAAAGATCCAGGCCATCCTGGACATGGAGCCCCCCGGCAACGGCGGTAGAAGTGCAGCGGCTCACGGGAAGGATCACCGCCCTCGGCCGTTTCATGCCGAAGTCGGCGGAGAAGTGTCAACCCTTCTTTAAGCAGCTAAAAAACATACGAGAATTCGAATGGACCCCAGAATGTCAAGAAGCTTTCGACGCCTTGAAACAATACCTTCAAACACCGCCCGTACTAGCCAAATCCAAGCCTGGGGAAGAATTATTTTTGTATCTAGCCATCAGCCCTACGGCGGTGAGTGCGGTACTGGTCAAGCAGAGCGACAAGAGGGAACACCCGGTGTACTATGTAAGCAAGACCCTTCACGGTGCGGAGGTCCGGTACTTGAACATAGAAAAATTCACCCTCGCAGTTGTCAGCGCCGCCCGGAAGCTCCGCCCCTACTTCCAGGCCCATCCCATAATACTTTTGACTGATCAATCCCTCAGGAAGATTCTCCAAAAACCGGAGACCTCGGGTAGAATGGTAAGCTGGGCCGTCGAGTTAGGAGAATTCGACATACCGGTCCGACCAAGGCCGGCCATTAAATCCCAGGTCCTCACCGACTTTATAGTGGAATTCACAGCCCCTGCCATGGAACCAGCAGTAATGGAGAAGACCAGGGCCCCCACCGGGCAAACGGCTCACGAAGACATGGGGCCCGACCCGCCGGAATAGAGCTGCGAGATTCACTAGACCCTGCACGTGGATGGCTCAGCAGGTAAAGCAGGACGCGGGGCAGGAGTGGTCCTCCATGGCCCCGACGGATTCACAGTAAAGTACGCCCTCCGGCTAGACTTCAGAGCTTCCAACAATGAGGCTGAGTACGAAGCCTTATTGGCAGGGCTAAGTCTAGCCACGGAGCTCGGCGCAAGAAAGTTGAAGGTCTATAGCGATTCACAGCTGGTCGTCGAGCAAGTAAACGGGGCATACGAGGCAAAGGGACTCAGGATGAAAAGATACCTCTAGAAGGTAAAAGAGAAGCTGAAAAGAATGGGGGAAGTTGAGATTCTCCAGGTTCCGCGACGCATGAACAATCGAGCGGATGCTTTGTCAAAAATGGCCTCTGAAGAAACCCATGACTTCGGTACCGTGCTCACAGAGATGCTGCTCCACCCCAGCATCAACGAGGTACAAGTCTTGGAAATTCCACTAGGACCAAACTGGATGGACCCCATAATGCGGTATCTGGAAGACGGAATACTGCCCGAGGATAAGCTGGAAGCCCGAGGCCTAACCACAAAGGCCGCCCACTATGTACTCCACGGACCCAGGCTGTACAAACGGTCGTACACATGGCCATACCTTTGATGCCTGGTACCCTCCGAGTTGGAGTACGCACTGCGAGAGGTACACGAGGGAATCTACGGAGACCACGGAGGCGGGAGGACCCTAGCCCAGAAGATCGTAAGGCATGACTATTTTTGGCCTACAATCCTCAGGAACTCCTAGGAATTTGTCAAAAAATGCAGCCTGTGCCAGAAGTTCGCTACCACCCCCCGTCGACCGGCCACCCCATACACCTCAGTGGCGGGGCCACTGCCTTTCGCCATGTGGGGCATGGACCTGCTCGGGCCGTTCCCAAAGGCCCCGGGGGGGGGGGGGGGGCACACGATGTTGTACGTCGCCATCGATTACTTCACCAAGTGGGTCAAAGTTAAAGCCGTGGCGATGCCTAATTCGAAGGCAACAGAAAAGATTTTCTATCATGACCTGGTCTGCCGTTTCGGCATTCCGAGAATACTCGTAACAGACAACGGACCCCAGTTCGCAAGTGCTGAGTTCGGCAGGTTTTGTGATAATATGAGCATTGAACACCGTTTTGCCTTCGTAGCGCACACGCCGGCCAACGGGCAAGTGGAGGTAACTAACAGGATCCTACTCTAAAGCCTTAAGAAGCGGTTGGGAGAAGCCGAAAAGTGCTGGGTAGAAGCACTCCCCAGTGTCCTCTGGGTCTACCGGACAACGCCCCGGGCCGCAACTGGGGAGTCCCCTTTTAGTTTGACTTTCGGGGCCGAAGCGGTCATTCCATTGGAAATTGGCCTCTCCAGCTTCCGCACGGAGAACTATGACGAACATGGAAATTCCGAGCTCCTCCGGAACGCTCTCGATCTCGTGCTAGAAAAAAGAGAGCAAGCCCTCCTCCGAATCGCCTCCTACCAACAAAAGGTGGCGCGATACTACAACGCCCGCGTGAAAAAACGCACGGTAAAGCCCGGAGACCTAGTACTACGGCGAGCGGAGGTATCCGACCCCTGAAGCTCCGAAAAACTCACACCAAAATGGGAAGGGCCCTACAAGGTCGTTCGAGCGCTCCGCCCCGGAGCCTACCAGCTTGAGCACCTCGACGGGGCCCCAGTCCCTCGAAGTTGGAACATGGACAACCTCTGAAAGTTTTACCACTGAAAAGGAAGGGTAAGAGCTGTGCTTTCTTTTAAGTTATAACGAATGTTTTGTTTGTCTTCTTTTTGTTATTTCCAGCGCAAAGCCATGTATTCCCCTTAACAAATCAATGAAATAGCATTCCCGCCTGGGCTATGCGCATCTCCACTTTCCGGCCCATGATGTATAAAGGACCGAAAGAAAACAGGGAGTGGGACAGAGGTAGCATCTAGGCTGATCCCCCCGAAAATACCCTAAAACGCTCCCCATGAAAAAAAAGACCTATCCTTTTTAAAGGGCAGGCATGACCCATCAACTCCGAGCTCATCACTTGAGAGGAAGATGGCCCTTCCATGAACAAGACACCCTAAGGTGACGCCCTACAGAGGCACACTAGAGGTATTCTCGCCAACCAAATTCGAATTTAACAGCAACCCGTCACAAAGAAACCTACCAAAGAGCTCAACTAGCCCACGAAGCGTTATATATATAAAAAAAATGCGAAAGGCAGGCAAGCCTTCCCTTCAGGGCCCTTACAAAAAGAGGGGGGGGGGGGGGAGAAGAAGAAAACAAAAGAGAGTTCAAATAGTTATTACAGACCGAGCACATTAGCCTCAAATAGAACCATAAAAAGAAGCAAAGTCTGGGGAAAATCCCAAGGCATCCGAACCTCACCGACCCCCTGCAGAGGTCTCAATAACAGTAGAGGCATCCGGGGCAGCCACCGGATCCTCGACCGGTCTCGTGATATCCACTGATCCCCACAAAAGGTCCTCCAGAATGGCTTCCTCGGCTTCGTGCACCAACTTATCTAAGGGGAAAGAAGGATCGACATCACGAACGCGCCGCCGGCATTCGACGAAAGCATCTATCTCGATGTCAACGCTGAATGAGGCCGCGGCCTTGAAGAACTCCTCGGAACCTTGCCATTCCTCCCGCGCTTTCACCAGCTCCTCAGCATACGTTTGTCGGGTCACCACCAAGTTATTTTTCTCATGGTTCCTCCCGTTCTCGGACATCTGGAGTTCCCCCCGAAGTTGAGAAACAATGTCGTCAAGCGCCGCCTTTTCAGCTTGGGCCTTCTCGAGATCCTCGCTTAGCTTGCAGACACGTTCCTCAAAAGCACCGATCTCGGACTCGTCCTCAACCATGTACTGCAGCATCTTCCTGGCATAACTTTGAACCTATAAGAGCTCCCACCACAAGCGAACCATTAGAGGATCGCCGCATGCAGTCTCAAAGACAACGGAAAAGCCAACTACGCGATACTTACGCAAGACATAGAATGAAGGTACCGGGCCCCCAGGGCCCTGCGGGGGAAGTTTTCCAACTCAGCCTCATCGCCAGGAAGGGCGGTCATCAACCCAAGCTCCATCCCAACCCAAGGATTCAATTTACCTACAAAAGGAGGAAATCTATTAGAAGCAAGTAGCAGTGAGATTTTCTTAAAAGTTAGGGAGCAACACCTGTTGGTTTTTTTTCCTCTTTAGTAATTGTAAAAATGTGAATTGAAGCTTGGATTGTCTCTAGAGACATGTCAATTTTTGGGCAAAAACTTATCTAGTTAAAAAATCTCCTTTAGTGAGGAGTTGTAGAGCCCCTTAACAAATTCCCACTTCCCAAAAGGTCTTTGCTTTTTAACCGTACAATAATTGAGCATTTGCAAAGTTCATTGACTGACCGAAAATGCGTGAGCAATGTGTAGAAGCTTTATAGGAGGGACTGGCCTCAGAGAGCAAATTGGTAAAAGGATCGTATATGTAGCAAACACAAACAAATATGACAAATATAGATACTTTGAATTGACTTTTAGCTGATAATTAGAACTTCCTCAGATTGTGTTTGATTAAGAATCATGAATCAGGGAACCAACAATGATGGTTTAAGTTAATATTAGCACTATTTTATGCTTAAGTGGGAGATTCCTTCTTTGTAGTAATAGGAGCTAATAGTATTTACTATTTGATGAAATGGCATGCTCTCAATATTTGGACTTACATTGCATTGTACATTATTTTACATTGACTGTGGTAACTGCAAGCACGTGTGTTTCAAAACCAAACAAAGCCAAAATGCCCTTAGTTTTCCAAGTATTTACAGGCCATACCCCTCTTGTTTTAAGTTTAGAAAACCATCCAAAACCATTCAATTTTACACTTGCATGCCATTAAGCCCTAAATTCGAGACTTTTCTCATTTTAAACGTATTTTGCCCATTTTTGCCAAAATTACACCAAATTTCCTTGTATTCCTCACAAATCTAACCCCAAATCGTGTAGCCTCAATCAACTAGCCTCAAACTTCCAAACACAAATTTGATTTCAAATAAAAAAAAGTCAATGTTTTCTTCCCAAAAATGATATATCCCTCCCAAATATGCATTGACAATCAAAAAATCACGATTTGACCTTATTCCCATACCATTTTGATTTTAAATCATACCCAAATCTAATCGTTGCTTATCTTTGATTGATACGCTAAAAAAGGATAGTTTCTCCCATTCAACTATAAATAACCCATCTCCCAACCCTCTAAATCACGAAAATTCACAAAGGCAAAAGCCTCTACAAGCTTCTATGCTCGCGCCTCTACAATCTTCTAAGCTCTCTCCCTCTCTCTTTCTTCATTTTCTACAATTTTCTTCCCTTAAACCTTTCACATTTTTTTCAAATTTTCTTTTATTTCAATGTTTTCCATCATTTATACCGAGGCAACGGCTTGGGTTTTTTCTCCAAAGTCTTCAAACATCCCCTCAAACACCGACGCTACAAGGGAACGCCTAAACTTTATTATTCTCATGCTTACAATTCCAATCTGTTCTTATTTGCATGTTTTTTGATTTGTTTTTTGTACTATCCTACAGAGTTCTTAGATCTGCAAGCTTCTAGTTCGCTCTTAAACAAGGGTCATTAAAGAGCTTAAACTCATCTATATTCTGACTTTATCTTTGGTTGTACTTTTATAAACCATATCAATTAAATACCTTCTACTGAGATTCCTCTTTAGTCTGCATAGACTAGGATAACACTTGCTAAGATTTGTTTATTTCATGTGAGCAACAGATAGAAAATATCTCTTTTCATGACCTAGTGTGCATTTGAAGCTATGTTATCATTTATCGCATATTAGGCTGAGGGTTGTAAGCAGTCGTTTCTTTTACAGTACCTTGAGACTTTGTCTATTTACATCATATATACTTCCTCAATATAAGCCTATAAAAATTATTATCATTATTTCATTTCTCGCAGAGACCTTGTCACGGACCCAATTATTTACACGACTCTTGTTAGTTTGCACCACTAAAATCAGACTTATTGCCTCAATTGCAGACCTCTGCTGTCAATACTAGCTTCAAACTTGTGACAGTTAAGAAATTGGCTCTTATCTATTTGCATTATTGGATTCTGTCTATACTCTGTGACTTCTATTCCTTTTGGATTGTTTTATCTCCATATTATAGGTAGAACTACTTCTCTAATCCAATTATATTTGGGCCATTCAACTCCTATTTGCTATATTGTAACTGTACTTGCACACACACATCTTTATATATTTATTTTTTTCACTGACTTATCTGCTATCAAGAATCATACAAAATCTCCATTTAATGTCTCTTGTTATATGACAACATTATAGTTTAATATTACGGAGATCTGCCCCATTTGCCTTATTCCCATCATTTGGTTTAGTCTAAATTCTATAAGGAATATTTTTTTGATTGAACTGTCATTCAAGAACGTATTAACAGACTTGTTAAGCCTCTTGTTATATGAAAACATTGTAGTTTAAATATTACGGAGATCTGCCCCATTTGCGTTATTCCCATCATTTGGTTTAGTTTAAATTCTATAAGGAATATTTTTTTGATTGAACTGTCATTCAAGAACGTATTAACAGACTTGTTAAGCAGCTGACAGACATCCCTGTTACCGGATATCAGTCCCCCCAAGTTGGTACTTTGGAACGCATATTGAGCAGTGTAGTCGAACTTGGAATGTCCTAAAGACAGCCAAAAGAAGCCTCCTCATAGTTGCACAACTCGCCGGACAAGTTAAAGTCGCCACTTCACTCTAAGGCCAAATTCACAGCAACAGCCAACACAATTCTCTACTGCCACAACAATCTAGTAGTGCTATGCTCGCCATAACAGGTTAGTAGTTTGTAAACTTACTCGCGCTTAAGCAAGATAAATTGCCTACCTTAATAATCAGCCACAACCTCCCATATCTATTCCTCAATCTAAGTCCTAATCTTAATCTTTAAAACCCTCTCACCTAGACCTAAATCACATACTCTCATTATCTTTCAAAACTTCAAGCCTTCAACTCTTAAGATAAGATTAAATTTGATCTAGACCCGACTATTGAATCCCAATCTAAGGTTTCAAATTTTAAGATTCTTTCATGTTGTAGATTTGAAATTTGAGACATTTGAAAAGTAGTACTTTTCAGTAACAATTCACTATGGTCAAAACTTATTGTATCCTACCATTTCAAAAATGTTTTTTTTTAAAACAAAAGTGCTCTTTTTTTTATAGTTACTCGATTCTACCATCTGTTAACATAAGTATCGTATATATTTTCAAACAGATATACTTTTTTACTAAATCATACTTCTCAATGATTAATTAGAATACATATCGTATATATTAGGTTTCATATGTAAAGTTCCCTTCTCTATGTTCTCAAGTACCATGTTGGATAGGATTGTCTGATTTGGACCTGTAAGTAGCAATCGATCAACCTCAATGATTCTTGATCTTTGCCATCGCTTCTCATGGAGATGAAATCTGCTTTTTCTTATTCAAATTTTCTTTACAATGGATGTTAGATGAATGTTTTATTAAAGAAGAAACAATATAAAAAACCTTAAATAAAAAATAAAGAAGAAAGATAAAAAGTAATGAAATGAGGAGAAATTTCAGTTTCAATAAGATAAAGTTATTATTAAGAAATTGGTTTTCTATGAATTAGTATATAAAAATATGTACTTCATGAACTCATTTTTTCTATACCTAAAGATTCAATTGGCTTTCCATATGATTAAATATAAAATGGAAAAGTAGCTGGATGGCTTATTATATGGCTACTTGAGAGATGCCTACTGTATCAACATCTTGGGAAAATGTGATCACAGAAATTATATTTGAATAGGAAGACCAAAACACCATTATCTATTGCACCTATGTTATCTTCCATCCCTTCCAGCCATTTAAGACTACTTCACTGGGGCTTCAACGAGGTTGTTCCACCTTGCTTGCACCTAACTGGGTGGCACGAAATAAGCTCTTCTATACTTTTTCCCGCTAATATTTTAAAAGGAAAATAACCCACCTCTTATCATTTTGAGGTGAGGTGTGGTTCAATGAAGGATCCAATTCATGTTGATATTATGTGGTGAGCCCAGTCAAGTTTATAAAATGTAACAAAATTTTCTAGTAGGCATCTTGAACTCTCATACTATACAGGCAAAACGCACGATCACAATCGTCATGGTCTCAACCACGTGATTAATTTGAATGATCTGAACCCTTCATTTCAAGGGCCAGTGAATAATTGTACGTCCATTTGAGAGTCGTTGATTGGATGCTCGGGATAATCAAATCCATGGGAATTTTCAGTGCAGTCATCTCAACAATAGAGCTTACCAAATGAAGGGTTTGGATCATGCTAATGTCACGTGGGTGGACATAGAACGGGCTTCTTATGCTTACAAGTATATTGTTGTCCCTATTTTTTCTATGAAAACAAACAAAATTTCATTTTAATTTAGTCCCTATTTTTTCTAAGAAAACAAATAAAATTTCATTTTAATTTAGTCCCTATTTTTTTCCATGAAAAGCTCAATGCTCAATTTCCATTGGGGAGATAATATTTTCACCTCTGTAGGATTTTGCGCCCCCCTCTTTAACTTGAATTGTGGCGGACTTTAACGCTTTTTGATGTCAAATCACGTTTAGCGAGCAGGGTGTGGCCGGGGGGCATAATCCTGAAGGGCGTAAAATAATCATCTCCCTTTCCATTGTCCGGATACAAATGGACAGATGGGCTTTTGTGTCCATAGCAATCAAATGGCCTATAGACAGCTGGGCATTCAACAAACACAAGTGGCCTAATCCAATGGTTGGGATCATTCCGGAGTGATGGCTGATCCCGAATAGTTGAACAATTGGGAATGATTCCGAATGAAGCACTCACCTATGAGCAACTAGGGGTGTAAACGAGATGAGCCGAGCCGAGCTTGGCCCAGCTCGGCTCGCTAAGCTAAAGAGCTTGGCTCGGGCTCGTAAGCGGCTCGAAATAGATTTAACAGATGCGATTTAGACACGGCGGATTTCTTTTGGCGATCCAACACGGCCCGAGTTGCACCCCTAAATTTTTTATCCCTTTCTTTGTCGTTTTCAAGAAAAAGAGAAACAAAAGGGGTGGGTAATGTAGTCATTTTGAAATATATATATATATATATATAAGATGGTAAAATGCTGTAAAAGAGGGTGGAGATATCATTTCCCATAAGCAATACACGAAACAGCCAATGTTTAAGGAAACGTTGTGAAGATATCACTTCCCATAAGCAATACACTAAGCTGAGATGATCAGTTGGCCCGATTGGGTGTGAATAGAGAGTTGTCATCCACTATTTAATTAGTTTCCTACTTGGCAAGACTTGGTTTCGACAAACGGTCTATACGAGAGCTTCACGGTAAAATGTTATTAGTTATTTAGGAAATTTTTTCAATTATAGATTACAAACAAACCTTGAAATCTTTTTTTCATGAAATAATTTTCTATGAAAATTTTACCCCAACATGCACACAAATTTGCATTTTAATTTAGTAAATGTTGTTGCTTGTTGAAGCTTACCGATTGCCCTTCTCATCCATTTTAAAGAAAAAAGTAGACAAAAGCCTGTGGCTATAATTACATTACAGATTTAATATATGTACAGAATTAAAAAGAAAAAACAGAAAAAAGGCACTCCTTAAAATTACAATACAGAGTTCAAAAGGAAAAACCAAAAGAAAGCCCGTCCATAAAATTACAAATTTTAAAAGAAAAGACAGAAGAATGCCACTCACCAAAGTTACAAATAGAGTAGGCACATAAAGGGAATAGGAGGGGATCTGCTATAGAGACTTGCCATTGGGTGAGCTCCGAGAGACTTTCCATTAAATGATCCAACACCTCGCTATTTGATCTCTTTCAGCTTTAATTGACGTTGCCTTCTTCTTCTTCCTCCTCCTCCTCTTCTTCTGTTTCCTCCTCTTCGTCCTTAGAGGAGGATGGGATGGACACGTGCCTTGAAGCTGTCTTCTTCTTCTTCCCATTTCAATCCTTCCCACCACTCCCTTTCCACTTCAATCTGTTGCAGAGACGGCACGCTATCCGGCCCTCCAAACGGTAGCTTCTTCAAATTTGGACATAACTGTATTTCACTGGTTTCCAACGAATGCAAATCAAGTGGCCTTACATAGAAATGCTCCAACTTTTGTAGATATATTAATTCCAAGGATCTCAATTTAGGTAGCATTGCATTCTCATCCCCCACCACCTCCTCCAACTCTGAAATTATCTTCTTCACTTCCCCGCAATCTTTAACTGTGAGTTTTGCAAGATTAGGGAGGCCTTTCACTTGAGCGGAAGAAAAGATTTCTTTCAACCCATTGCACTGAGAGATGATGAGTTCAGTCAGGCTTTGTAGTGTTGGCAATCCAATCCACATATTTTCCATCTTTAGTAGATACCATAGATCCAACTTTTGAAGTTTAGGAAGCACTGGTTTATTTTCTGTTGGCGCCACAAACAAGTGTTCCACATTCTCACACGATCCAACCGAGAGTCCCACGAGATTCTGCATTCTTTGCAATAAATTGGGCGTGAATAGTACATGCTTTAGACGATCACATTCCAAAATAGACATGCCGGTGAGGTTTGCAAGAGTTGGGAGCGGAAGGGATTCATCATCAGACACTACCTTCTCTAACTTTCTAAGTCCAAAAAGTCGTAAATACTGCAGATGTTGGAGGGCACATTCGGGAACATCCTTCCCACTAATAAGATATTCCATCTCACCACAATTCTCCATGTAAATAAATACCACACTTTGAAATCCATGCTTATCCAAATCCAAAATCCAAAAGATTCTTTGAAGATCGGTGGCATCCTACGGCTAGGGCAGTACTCTGAGGGAACAAAAACAACTTTACCCACATAGGGATTGGTGCGGAACCATTAATGATTATCTCACGATTACCTCTTGGAAATATAAAATAATTCTCCCACAAAGATCGCTCTAGAATACCTCTTGCAAATAAAAAAGCATTCTCATGTGCTCCAAGTTGAAGGTAGAAGCGAAATTTCTTCAAATGTGTCCAAGATCTGAACAAGTCATCTTGGGTAAAGCGGTGGGCATCTTTTATCTCCACCCTCAAATTAGTCAACCCTCTTAAACACGCTACTTCTTCCAACATAGCATTGCCGTTGCTGGCCTCCCCCACTCCTCCTTCAACCTCCCACCTATCAAAGCTTTTCTCCATATCCAATTCCTCCAAACGAGTCAGCCTACATATGACTGCATTTCGTGGTATGACTTTAAGATTTCGATTGTATGATAAGTTCAAACGCCTTAGGTTTGTCAAATTTCCAATTTCCATTGGCAGTCGGCTGAAACGGTTAAGAGAGAGATCGAGGGATTCTAGTGCTTTCAGTTCCCCGACATGTGACAAGCCAGCCGAAATATTACAATCTTGTAGACAGAGTTCCTTAAGGTTCTGCAGGCATGCCAGAGATGGAGGTATCCTTTCAATAGCCGTCCTACCTATATCCACAACACGAAGATCGTTGATGGTTTCGAAAAACTTGTCCGGTATTTCTGCCAAATTACTATTTTCTTGCATCAATAATGTTAGAAGCTGGGGGCATTCCACTCTATCTGGAAGTTTCCGTATTCTGTTGTTCATCAATGAGAGCCTCTTACATTCTTGTAACCTCTCCATTTCAGGCCAATCTTCAAGTCCTAATCCAGCCTTCACCACAAACCTATAGTCAACTTCTTTAGATGCAATCCAAATGGCCATATCTCGTACCACATCATGCGTCCTTACCTTCCCTTCTTCTTCACTCTCTAGCAACAAGCTGCAAGACTTGAGTTTCCCAATTAAGGCACGTCCTTTATTCATTGTTTCCTCTAAATTCTCAAACTTCTCCAAGATTCCCTCAGCAATCAAGTATCTAATCATCCGATCCACAGTAATTTCGAAGTCCTCTGGAAATAGAGCACAGAACAAGAAACATTGTTTTAGCTCCTCAGTTTTCAAATGACTAAAGCTTATTCTGAGGGATTGATACACCTCCTTCTCCATGCCTTCAATATATATCGGGTCTGACCTTTTCAGTTCGGTTATGCAAGTTGTACTCTGATGAGTTATCCTTACCACTTAGTGCTCCCCCAAGTGTAACAAGGGCTAGTGGCAGACCGTGGCATTCTTTAGCAGCCTCCCTTGCCACATTTTGCAAGCTTTGACAATCAACAACATCTCCCACTTTCCCTCAAAACAAATCCCAGGATTCATCCTCTGACAACAAATTTACTGGTATAGGAACTTGGCTTCCCATTAGTCTGCATATATCTAAGCTTCGAGATGTTAATAAAATCTTACACCCCTTATTTTCAGCACTATAGGGAATTCCTATCTTGACTATATCTAATCTCTCCCACAAATCATCCAAGATTACGAGTAACTTCTTAACATGCATTAATTTTCTCCTTAGTTCACTTTCTCTAGTGGATTCAATTTCCTCTTTGAGTTCCATTCCCAATTTCTTTGCAATTTCTTCTTGGATGATTTTTAATTTTACATCCTTAGACACAGTTACCATCACAATTGCATCAAAAGTTGATGTCCCTTTCAATTTATTGTTTACAGTTTTCACAAGAGTAGTTTTTCCAATTCCACCCATGCCATAGACACCAATCATTCTGATATTTTCATCCTTTAGAGCATCCATGACTTTATTCAATGACAAATTTACTGTCTTTAGACCATCAATGGCAGAAGTAGGCATGGTCATTACCCTCCGAGGTGGCGGGGCTGTTGCCACAATCTCAAATGTTCCTTTACTATGGTGATCGGTAATGGTGTCTGCCTTCTCTTTTGCTAGTTTACTCAATCTATATCGATGACGCCAATTCGGACACCACCCCATGATGCATCTCATGTTTTCCTCTACACTGACTATCTGATTTGCTTCCAATATCATTTTATCTGCTCTTTCCATCCACAATTGAACTTCAGCAAGGACCACATTAGCATTTAAACATCTTTCATCTACAAGTCTTTGTATATCATTTCTCCTAGCTACAAGTTCTTCTACACTGCCTTTTAAATTTTCAACATTGCCTTCACAATCATTTAGATAGTCCATTTGGTTCTTAACAGGTTCCCACAAACACTTTGATATCTCTACGAGAACTTGAATCAATGCGTTCATAGTCTTCTCCACACAAATAAACCACAAACAATTCTACAAAAGAAATAAAGACAACACAATGACAAAAATAAAAGTTAACAAGTGTATGAGATTATTATGAATTGGACTTGTAATTGAAACATAGGGAAAACAAAAATGCGTAGTTAACATGAAATACTTTTTCTGATTGTGAAATTAGGTCTTTAGCATTATATGATGCAAATAAAAAAACCAAAAACTCTGCAAACGGGCTTTCTCTTGACCTTTCATATTGGACTAGTCATTTTTGTGTAGTACTAGAGCACAAACCACTAAGAAGATATCATCATGCTAAAATCAATGAGTGACTAATGATAACATGGCATTTATTATCTTTTTTATTCTACATATTAGTAAAGGGCGGCCCAGTGCACGAGGTTCCAGCCATTGCAGGGTCTAGGGAGGGCTAGATGTTCGCAGCCTTACCCCTGCTTTGTAGAGAGGCAGTTTCCGTGACTTGAACCTGTGAGCACTGTAGGTCACAATGGAGCAACCTTACCGTTGCGCCAAGGCTCGCCCTCATTTTTTATTCTACATATTTGTAAAAACATCAATTTATTTCTCTTCAGTTCCATTGACTTCAACAATAACATAAATTGCCCAGTTTTAATAAATTTTACAGGTTATTTGTCAACATTCACGTTAGAAAAAATAATTTTCTATTAAGAATGCTATTATATGTTGCATAAAACAGAGAGATGCGACTTGTTTACGCCATAAAACATTATTATTGCCTCCTTATTAATATTTTTATTTAAGTATTTAATTATTTTAAAGAAAAAATATGTTTTGATCTCATTATTATTTGAAAATGCTTATTATAATTTTAATATTTCTAATTCACAATGAAAAGTTCAAATGATGAAAATTTAACTGCCACTTTGAATTACTTAATTTTTAAACCACAGCAACAAGTAAGATCAAAATATAGCTAATTGTTTTTATTTACCCTTGAATATAGTATAGAGAGATACAAATTCTCTA
This sequence comes from Tasmannia lanceolata, assembly GCF_043159265.1. NCBI lineage: Eukaryota > Viridiplantae > Streptophyta > Magnoliopsida > Canellales > Winteraceae > Tasmannia > Tasmannia lanceolata. The sequence goes on along the minus strand of NW_027518701.1, from coordinate 10,705,719 downwards.
TGTGTAGATTTGACCCCATAAGCGGGACCACCACCCAATAGCATGTTGCCGCCAAAAGCTTTCTTTGTTCATTTCTTTAGGGGTTTTCACATCTTATACTTTAAAAAGATTAGAATAAATTCTTCTTATTCTTGTCCATTTTCATCTCTTTTTTTGTTCTTTTATATTTTTAAACTTGTATTTTGAGGAGTGTCTGCACTTATACTTCCTCAAAGGAGATACGAGTATGTAAAACACTGGAGTTTGCACTTTCTCCTGTGTGCATTTCTGTGAGTTTCTTGATCTTAGCTGCTTTGGACTCAACAAGTGGTAGGGAAGCCAAAGTCATTCTCTACTGAGTAGTGCTGCTTGGATCTTATTCACATATTAGATTCTTTGAGAGTAGTCAATCTTGAATAGACACCATTCATGATAGCCAAGGATGCCAGTTTGTCATTCTTGTTGGAATGAAACCAACTAAGTTGGAGAGAGAAGATGAGTTTCAAGAGAAGGAAATTGTTCTCTTAATGTCAAACACACAAAGAAAGAAGCCCAAGTTGTTATATTACTCAAGAGCCTTCAAATTTCACTAAAATGGCTTTTAAATGAAGACGATACAAGGCCTAATATTTAAGCTGCACTTCAAATCCGAGATTAACTTTTCTTAACTAAACTCAGCTTCCCTAAGTACCACTAACACTGTTAGCTCAAGGGTTCCCATGGGTTTAACCATTCACCTTTACCTTCTTGTTTTGATGCTAGCAAACCCAAACTGATTAGTCTTTATGGACTAATGTGTTGCTTTGTAGTATTGTGCCTTAGACAGAAAAGTCAAATATCAAACCAATGACAGCACATCTAGCACAATACAACTCAACACTTGGCTTGTGGATCAACATGCACAACGAACCAACGAGCTTGTGCATACATTGGAGACATCATCATCGGAAGATGTTCAAGTCAAGAGCTCAGCTCAAAGATCCCACAAGCATGCCTAGCAAAGTGCCAAGAGAAGCTTGGAGATGAACTAGCACTGGTGACCTTCGCATGTACCATTTAAGATGTTTAAAGAATGGAGGAAGTCACAAGACTCAAAGAAAGTTGAAGAGTTCACTCATAAGTTGAAGATGTCCAAGAAAGTACGGAGGAGCCAAGACAATCCAAGAAGACTCAAGGTCATACATTTTCATAAATTGTATATGAGTCCTCTTGTCAAATGTTTTGCACTTTCAAATGGTTTTCAAATGGTTTTCATAACAAAATTTAACATCTTTGAAAACCACCCACACATCCAAAAATGTGTTTGAAAACCTTGTACAAAAGCCCAAAGACCATGGTCCAAATCCCTAGGACTTTAATATTTAAAATCAAAATTGTAAACAGGGGCGGTCGACCGGGGTCTCCCGAGAGACCGCGAGAAGTGTGCTGGAAATCCAGCACCTACCCAAACATAGAGCCGGTCGACCAAGTCACCGAGGTCGACCGCGGATGTGTTTCTGGAAATCTAGAAACAATCCAGCATGGTCGGGTGACCGCGGATAGGGTTCTGGACCAAAAATAAAATGTCCATAAGGCTCATGGTGGGCGACCGCGACACCCTCGGTCGACCGCGGCGGTTCGAATTCCTACAATAAAAAGTGAGCGCCCAAAAGGGTGGGCGACCGCGACACCCCGGTCGACCGACCCCATCTGGAAAACTAGCCGTTGGGGCTTGCACGGCATGACTTTTTCTTAACAGTTTTTACGATAATGCCCCCAAATGGTCATATTTCCTCTTGGGCTTGCACGGCTTAACATTCTAAACAACTTTTTGGAAAATCATTTAATATCTATTTGAACCTAAACTTTCAAATCCAAGGTTTATCCTCTTCTATGCTTTGATTTGTACATTTCACATTAACCAAGAGGATCTCCATAGGCTTTTATCTTTGTTATCTTTTGGAGAGTTTTGTATTATCTTTGTATCAAGCCTAATCAAGAGGCTAAGAGAGTCCTTCATTCTTCTTCTTATTGTAATCGAGGGTATACGATTCGGCCCTTTAAGAAAGGTGAATCCGGAGTTGCAAAGAGGAGTTATTCCCTTGGAGATGGTTTGCGAAGAGGGTTAATCTCCTTAGAGGCGTTATGCACAGAGGGTTTGTTCCCTCGGAGGCGGAGAAGGTGATTGTACGACTTGGAGATTCGGCTATAGTAGAATCTCACCATTAGTGGAGTACCCAAGAGACAAACTTGGAAGAGTGGAGTAGGTCTTGTTGATAGACCGAACCACTATAAATCTTGGTGTCTTCATTGTGGTGTGCATCTTCTTCTCTCCTTGCATTTGGTGGTTCGTAATATCTAAACCCTAACTATTGTCTTGCTTAATTAACAAGGGTTAGATCTAAATTTCTTAAATTGATAAATTGATTTTAATATTCCATTTAATTAAGGCAAAATGTTTTAAACCACTCAATTCACCCCCCTCTTGGGTTGCCCTATTGGGATTTCAAACACACTAACAAAGGTAAAGAAAATGTCTTACATAATTCCAAAACAAAAAAATTAAGTCACTGTGCCATTGACACCCACAAAGGAGATTTCCTATGTGGGCAAGTCAAGTAAAGTCTTGAATAAAATGATACTTGATCCTTATGTGCTTGCTTTTGCCATGAAAAGCTGAATTCTTAGGGACAAGATGAGTTTCAAGAGAAGAAAATTGTTCTCTTGATGTCAAACACACAAAGAAAGAAGCCCAAGTTGTCATGTTACTCAAGAGCCTTCAAATTTGACTAAAATGGATTTTAAATGAAGAAGACACAAGGCCTAATATTTAAGCTGTACTTCAAATCCGAGATTAACTTTTCTTAACTGAACTTAGTTTCCCTAAGTACCACTAACAAACTAACAAAGGTACAGTAAATGTCTTACATAATTCCAAAACAAAGAAACTAAGTCCCTGTGCCATTAACACCCACAAAGGAGATTTCCAATGTGGGCAAGTCAAGTCAAAACTCAACTCAATTGTCCCAAACCAGTTGGGGTCAGCTAATGAATCATTTAGAAATTTTCATGACGAACGTGAAAAAATCTACCCAGCTCAAATTGACTAACTCTAATCCTGACACTAGTTGGGTTCATCTACATGGATCATTTTCTTCCATTCTCTCCTATCCAAGGTCATGTTCTCTGTTATGTTCCTAGCCATCAAGTCATTCCTCATTGTTTCTACCCAAGTTATTTTCGGTCCGCCCCTACCTTTTTTTACTCCATCAACTTGACATGAGTCGCCTCCTCTCACTGGAGCATCCAAAGGCCTACGCTGGATATGTCCAGACCATCTTTAGCGGTGCTCTCTCATCTTCTACTCAAGTGGTGCCACCCTCACTTTTTTACGAATGTCTTCATTTAAAGTCTATCTAAACTTGTGTGGCCGCACATCCATCTAAGCATTCGCATCTCCACTACACTCATCTTATGCACATGTTGGTTCTTGGTGGCCCAACATTCTGAGCCGTACAACATGGCTGGCCTCACAGCTATCTTTTAAAACTTCCCCTTCAACTTGGTGAGGATTTTATGGTCGCACAAAATTCCTGGGGCAAGCTTCCACTTCAACCAACCTACTCTTATTCTATGGTTAACATTTTCTTCAATCTGTCATTCCTTATGTAGAATTAGAACAAGATAGCGAAAGATATCCCTCTAAGGTACCTCTTGTCCAGACATATTTACTATATCCTCGTCCCGCCTCCATACATTACTAAAGTTGCACTCCATATACTCAGTCTTAGTCCTACTCAATCTAAAACCATTGGATTCCTAAGTAGTTCTCCATAACTCTCACTTTGCATTTACTCCTACTTTGGTTTTGTCAATTAATACTATGTCATCTGCAAGTAACAAACACCACGTCACCTCATCCTAGATAGCCTCCGTGAGTAAATGTCTTACATAATTCCAAAGAAACTAAGTCCCTGTGCCATTAACACCCACAAAGGAGATTTCCAATGTGGGCAAGTCAAGTCAAAACTCAACTCAATTGTCCCAAACCAGTTGGGGTCAGCTAATGAATCCTTTAGAAAATTTTCATGACGAACGTGAAAGAATCTATCCTGCTCAAATTGACTAACTCTAATCCTGACACTAGTTGGGTTCATCTACATGGATCATTTTCTTCCATTATCTCCTGTCCAAGGTTATGTTCTCCGTTATGTTCCTAGCCATCAAGTCATTCCTCATTGTTTTTACCCATGTTATTTTCGGTCTGCCCCTACCTCTTTTTACTCCATCAACTTAGCATGAGTCGCCTCCTCTCACTGGAGCATCCAAAGGCCTACGTTGGATATGTCCAAACCATCTTAAGTGGTGCTCTCTCATCTTCTACTCAATTGGTGCCCCCCCACTTTTTTACGAATGTCTTCATTTTAAGTCTATCTAAACTTGTGTGGCCCCACATCCATCTAAGCATTCGCATCTCCGCTACACTCATCTTATGCACATGTTGGTTCTTGGTGGCCCAACATTCTGAGCCGTACAACATGGCTGGCCTCACAACTGTCTTTTAAAACTTCCCCTTCAACTTGGTGGGGATTTTATGGTCGCACAAAATTCCTAGTGCAAGCTTCCACTTCAACCAACCTGCTCTTATTCTATGGTTAACATTCTCTTCAATCTGTCCTTATGTAGAATTAGAACAAGATAGCGAAAGATATCCGTTTAAGGTACCTCCTATCCAGACATATTTACTATATCCTCGTCCCGCCTCCTTACATTACTAAAGTTGCACTCCATATACCCAGTCTTAGTCCTACTCAATCTAAAACCATTGGATTCGAAAGTAGTTCTCCATCACTCTCACTTTGCATTTACTACTACTTTGGTTTTGTCAATTAATACTATGTCATCTGCAAATAACAAACATCACGGCACCTCATCCTAGATAGCCTCCGTGAGTAAATGTCTTACATAATTCCAAAACAAAGAAACTAAGTCCCTATGCCATTAAGACCCACAAAGGAGATTTTCAATGTGGGTAAGTCAAGTCTAAATCTCAAATAACTGAATTCTTTGTGAGTGAAATCACCGAACTATTATCACAAAATAAACTTGTACCACCTTCTTGCGGGTGTTTGAGTTCTTCAAACACTCATCGTAGCCAAAGAGCTTGACAACACGCCGAAGATAATGAAAAGCACTGCTCTTCCGCTATTGAAAGAGGAACAACCGATTGCTTCTTTGATGCCCATGAAATCGCACCTGAACCAGTGTTGATGATTCAAGCTTAGTAGGTTATTGTGATAGTGATTAGCTTGGAAGTGTTGATGATAGCAAAAAAGTGTTAATACTCATTGAAAATAAAGCAAATAAAGTATCTAATTTGTCTGACACAAAGTTCCTCAGAGATCGAAGCCTCCTCTTTCTCGTTCGCCTCACGGGGATCAAAATTAGAAAATATTATTAACCACAGTCAGCTGAAAAGCTCAGTACATAATAAAGCACTACTCTAAGTGTAGGTTTAAGCATGCTAAGGCACAATAAGGGTCAAATAATCGCAACTAAAACTGAATAAGGATTTCTCCTACAAAATAATGGGTAAGGCAATAACCAAAGATGCATATCAATACAGAATACGGAACAAAGGTACAATAGGAACTAAACAATGTCAGAATGTTAGTCGGTGCCAAAAGTATCCAAAGTGTAAGGTCTAGAATACAAAATCCACTTCTAGCTCATCAATTACCTGGCCCAAAAGGCGCGTTATTGCTTACATCGACTGCCCACGCTGTTAGAACTAGTTCATCTAAAGTTCAGATACCTGTCAATAGGGCCAATTATTTTACCCCCATATGGCAGGGTCCAGAGTCATCGCGGACTACCCCCACGGCTGTGTCCAGAGTTACCAATTGATTTACCCCCACAGAAGTGTCCAAAACTGATAGTGCCAAAGTCCACAACAGATGATATCAAAGAGTCCATAATGTGAGAGAGAAAGCTCAGCAAAAGGTTCCATAGGGGTTTCAAAGGTTCGGAGGTTCATATCATGTATATCGAAATAAAACAATGCAAGAACAACAAGCGAAGCAATGATAAATATAGAAGTCATAGGGTCCATAGGGTTACAAAAAGAGTCATGCTAGATCCATACAGTTACTGAAGTAATATATATTAACAAACAGAGATACACGAATCTAATATTCGATGATACGGTAGTTGAATCGAATGGGATTAACAGTTAACCCAGAATAGTACGTTATTACATACCTTATGTCGAATGTTTCTCCCTAAAATAATCTGATAGTGAAACCCCTTAATCCAAAGAGGCCATATTCATCAATTAAGGGCCCTTGAAAGTAATCCCAGACAATAATCTCAAGTTCCAAAATCTTAAAACAACTTCACAGTTCCCAGCGGGTTTGGATGCTCGAACATAACCTTTGGACCCCCGAACACCCCTTTGAAAGCCACTTTGGACGTCTTTGAGAATTTCCGAAGGAAATCCAACTCTTGTGTTTCAGTTCCCTTCATGTTCAGACGCCCCGAACCAGACTCCCGGGCGCCCGAAGACCCTTAATTAGGAGTCCGAAGTGCGGGATGTGTTTCAACGCGAGATTTTCAGATTTTACCCAATTTCTCCAAAACATCAGAAATTCATATCTCCTTCGTTCGGACTCCAAATATCGCAAGGTCAGATCAAATGGACTCCTTCCATAGGGGGAATCCATCAAACTCGCTACAAAGAATTATTGCAACCAAATTTTCACTTTTTGGTTAAAGCCTTTCGAAACTTCAATTCTATGGCTACAACAATCTGATCTTGCCTAACAATTATTCTCGATCTTCTATCTAAAGCAACAGAACTAAAAGCAAGAAATATGACAAAGATAATCCTAAAATAGAAATCTCGTAATTAATATATACCTGTAAGCCCAAGGGTCTACTCTCTTATCTTGTTTTGATGATTCTAAACATAATTGATTGTGTTATTGAATACTAATCAATTTGCCCTGAAGTGTTGTGTTTAAGATAGGATTGATCATTGAAGAAACCAACACACTACATGGTCATGCTTGAAGACGTACCAACACAAGAGTCAAAGGAGCGAAGTGGAGCTCACATTATCTCTCAAGCAAGCATACACAAGATGGAAGACCAATTGAAGACCAAGGCTAAAGAGAAGTTGAGGTTTACCTAGAACTCATTGTACATCCTCTCTCTTTAGATTTATAAGTCAAGGCAAGGTTTTTCAAAAGAGTTTTTCAAAAACACTTAAGAACTTAAAATGGTTTAGTGAATGGTTGTGTGGTGGACCAACATGTTGGGACCCTAATAAACATTCCAAAATTATCATAGGAGTTGAGTTCCAAAAGCCAAAAATCAAACAAGTAATAAAAACACAAAATCTGCTGATTTTTAGGCTTCTCGGAACTCCGAGATTTTTCTCGGCTCCGAGGTCGAAACTCCGAGAAATGGTCCAGTAGACTCTGGCCATTTTCTCGGAACTCCGAGAAATGGTCCAGTAGAAATTTTCATCTTCTGGCCGTTCTCTCGGAACTCCGAGAATATTTCTCGGAACTCCGAGAATTTCTCGGAGCTCCGAGAACCACGCGACAGCTGAGAATATAGCTGTTGGGATTTAAATTAAAACTTGGTTTTTAATAACAACACCCCCAAACGGTCACATTTTGACAAGAGGCTATATATACAACATCAAGAGGATTATTTCCTCTTTCTTGAACATTTTGAAAAACCCCCTTAAGCATTCAAGTAAACTTGCAACCCTTTCAAGCTTAAGATTTTATTTTTTCCAAACTTGCCTTGCACTTGCAAATCTTTTAAGTTTGGATTTAGAGCTTTCACTTGCAATCAATATTGAAGAGCAATCAAGGGACTTCAAAGAGCATCAAGCTTGCAAGAAGAAGCCAAGCTATTTATCTTCTATTATTGTAAAGGTGGCTAGGGCATCCTTTCTTAATCCCCTAGAGAGCATTCGCATAGAACTCGGCGAAGAAGGAGAGTCGGTGTAAAGGTGTAAGGGCATCCTTATTTAATATCCCTTGAAAGTGTAATCGCCTCGGAGTCGGGCATCGTGGAGGTCTCCAATAGTGGAAAACCTTAAGGACGATCTTAAGAATAGTAGAGTAGGGCTTTGGCCGAACCACTATATATCGGTGTGTTCTTTCCTTTTCTTGCACCTTCATTCTTGTTTTTTGGTTTGGTATTTCGTTTGTTTTTAATCTTACTTGCACTAACCAAAAATCTAATCTAAAGAAGAAAATTCAAACTAGGTTCATAATTAATTTTCAAAAGGCATAATTTAGTGATTAAAATCAATTCACCCCCCTCTTGTTTATTTCAATTGGTATCAAAGCCTCGTCTCTAATTTATTTTTAAACCCTAACCGGTCTAAAGTAAAGATTCTAAAAATGGCAAACTACCCTCAACACCATGAAGGTTACTCAAACACTAGGCCACCCTACTTTGATGGAACTAACTATGGATTTTGGAAAACCAAAATGAAAATCTTTTTAACCCAAGATTACCAAATGTGGAGAGCCATTAATAATGAATATATATTACCCACTAGAAATCTAAATGATTGGACCGAAGCCGAACAACAAGCCTCAAACTACAATGCCAAAGCCATGAATTCCCTAATTTGTGCTTTGTCTCCCGGAGAATTCAATAGTGTCAAATTTGAATTCGGCTAAGGAAATTGGGACATCGTAGAAGTCACCCATGAGGGAACCAACCAAGTCAAAGAATCTAAAATGAATCATCTATTTAGGCAATATGAACTCTTTCAAATGACACCCGATGAAACAATTACCGACATGTACACTAGATTCACTAACTTTGTAAATGGATTAAGGGGACTTGGAAAACAATTTTCAAATAGAGATTTAGTGACCAAAATCCTTTGATCCCTACCTTTGTCATGGGAATCCAAAACTTCCGCAATCACCGAAGCCAAGGACATGAATACATTGAACCTAGATGAACTAATAGGGTCCTTGATAACCTATGAGATGATTTTCAAAACAAAAGCACCTGAAACTGAAACTAAAATTGAAAAAGGTAAAGGTGTTGCTTTTGCTTGTAATGTAGGTGAGAATGAAGATGCGAAGGAAGACATGGAAGATGAAGTTGCCCTCCTAACAAGAAGGATCAAGTTCTTGTAAAGGAATATGGGAGGCATGAAAAATAGAAGAACCAATCCTCCATTCAAGAAGAAAGAGGAGCTCGGTGACAGATCTTCTCAACCCCGATGCTATGGTTGCAAGAAGCTTGGACATATTCGCCCGGATTGTCCACTCAACAATGAGCCTACCTCAATAAAGAGGTAAATACTTTAAATGATGTCATTGTTTTAAAAGAAGTTCTAGATTCCTTGCAAAATGCACATGATGAACTTGAGATTAAATTTGATAAAAATGCATCACTTGAAAATTCTTTTGCTAACATGACAAAAGAATTTGGTTGGCTAAAGAAAGACCATGAATTTCTAGATATTGAAAATGAAAAATATAAAGTTGAAATTCATGATTTAAATGCTACTATCAAAATCTTAAATGAAAATTGACAAGAACTATCTATTGAAAACAATAAGCTAAAGCATGAAAATAGTAAACTATCTTTTGAATATGATGAACTGAAGAAACTTTTTGAAAAATTTGAACATAGTTCATTGAAATTGGATAGGCTTGTTAATATTCAAAGAATGTCACATGATAAAAGTGGATTTGGACATAAATAGAATACTACAATATCCAACTATAAAAACAAACTTTTAAAGGCTTCTTCTAATAGTACCAAAACTTGCTCTTATTGTGGTTTAGAAGGTCATTATAAAGTTGCTTGCATTCATGCTAAACAAGATAAAATCAAATTGAACTCTAAAGTGAAAATAAATGAACATAGCAAGATTAGGAAGATTTGGGTACCTAAGGGATCTCATTTGCCTATTCATATGTAGGTATGCCTTAAAAGCCATAACAAGAAGAACACATGGTACCTTGATAGTGGATGCTCTAGACACATGACCGAAGACCTCACTCAATTTGCATCCCTATCACTCAAGGATGGTGGAGATGTTACCTTTGGAGATGACAAGAAAGGAAAAGTCAAAGGAGAAGGCACCATAGGTAACTCTACCTCTCCCATTCATGATGTACTTTTTGTTGATGGCTTATCCCATAATCTTATTAGCATTAGTCAATTGTGTGACAATGGTTTTGAAGTAGTCTTCAACCCTGACAAATGCATTGTTAAAAATAAGATAGATGGAAAAGTAAAATTCATAGGTTCTAGAGACAATAATATTTACACTATTGGACTAGATGACCTTAGACTCCAAAATGTGTCTTGTCTTAATGCCATTGGTGAAGATTCTTGGTTGTGGCATAGGAGGTTGGGTCATGCCGGAATGGATCTCATTTCAACCCTCTCCTCAAAAGACATTGTTAGAGGATTGCCTAAGTTCAAATACACCAAAGATCACATTTGTAGAACTTGTCAATTAGGCAAACAATTGAAGAGCTCATTTGCCCCTAAAAATATGATCTTTACCACTTACCCCTTGCAACTACTTCATATGGATCTTTTTGGACCAATGAAGACAAATAGCCTAGGTGGAAAGAGGTACGTGTTTGTAGTTGTGGATGACTACTCACGATTTACATGGGTCATATTTTTAGCACATAAAGATGAAATCTATGAAAATTTCCTTAAATTGTGTAATCAAATACAAAATAAAAAAGGTATTGCCATATCTTACATTAGGAGTGACCATGGAACGGAATTTGAAAATATACATTTTGACACTTACTGTAATGAACATGGCATCAAACACAATTTTTCGGCACCTAGGACACCTCAACAAAATGGGGTTGTAGAAAGAAAGAAACGAACCTCCAAGAAATGGCTAGAACTATTTTTCAAAAACTAATGTACGGACCACACTATAGGATGATCCAAACCGTCCATATGATGGGCCATTACGTAAATTGGCTGCGCCCAAAAAAATCATTACCATAGGATGATCTTAGCCATCCGAGCTGTAGAGGTTGTCTTGGAAAGTAAACAATTAATGAGTTTTTTTATGGTGTAAGCCCTTATAGTCCTGTATTTTTTTAAAAAGTATTGTACTGACCATAATATAGCATGACACAAACCGTCCGTCTGATGGGCCACAATGTAAATATGTTGCACTTAAAAAAACAATTCTATAGGATTATCCGAACCCTCAGATTGAGAGAAGAACTGCATATTATGGAAACCTCTATAGATAAGAGGACTTGATGATGCCAAAATCCGGATACGGGGGTCGGGTGAGAGTTATTGGCAAAACCAACAGCTTAGGTTGGTAGAGCTCCTATTCATGGGAGTCTGCGCTCATAGAAAACAACATTAGAAGGGCCCCGGAGTAGGGACTCGGGGCACCCTCCGACGCTCAAGTCAGGTATTGGTATCACAGATATCTAAGCAAGACTATTGGAGATAAAAATACTTATGGGGGGAAGAAGAGTCACCTTTACCATTGAGCAAGAGGGTGCCTTTTACAGGCTTAGAGTTCTTACACCTTATTTTGGTGTATAAGCCATGTGTCCCTGTGGATGCCATGTTTTAGCATGTTTGCCACTTGTTGTTGTGCATGCCATGTGTCTAATATAAAAAGGGAGTGCCAATTTTACCCCCAACATGGCTAGGATTATCCTATGGAAATAATTTTTAGGGAATAGCCTATTTACGTTGTGTTCTATAATATGGATGGTAGGGGTTCAACTTGGGCGGCTCAACCTGAACCCGCGGGTTCAACCCGGTAAAAAGTCGGGTTGGGTTGAGTTCGGGTCGGGCTCGGGCTCGGGTTGAGTTTTCTCAACCGGGGATAAGTTTTCTCAACCCGGGTTAAGTTCGGGTTGAGGGCTTGGGCAACCTGACCCGAGTGAACCCGACATTTTTAATAATTTTAAAAAATTTTAAGCTTAAATTCTCGGGTTGGGTCGGGTTGAACACGGGTTGGAACTCGGGTTGGATCAAGTTCGGGTTGAGCAAATGGTTGCGGGGGTCGGGTTCGGGTTGGCATCTACCCGACCCGACCCGACCCGAGTTGCACCCCTAATGGACGGTTTGGATGACACCAAACAAATGGAGAAGAGAGGAGGAAATGCAAGTGAAAACTAAGATGAAACAACCCGCCAACCAAAGGAATCCACCCAAGGGATAAGAGCAAATAATACAAGAAGGAATCCTTCTTCTTCACAAGCCAAAGGCTAAAGTTGATTCAAATTCTCTGCAGAAGTCTCTTCTCTACAGCCCAAATAAACAATTAAGTAGGCGTGGAACAACCCTCCAGCCATAGGTGCATCTCCAAAGGCTTGAACAACATTTCCTATCTTGACAACACAAGTTCCAAGAAAGAAGGGAGAGGAAAACTAAAGTTACTTTGATTAATACTTAAGGCTATCTTACTAAACTTAATTGTGGTCTTTGAGACTTAATAAAGCATAAATATAATATAAAAAATAACTTAAATCATATCCAAAAACGTTTGGAATAATGGGTTGGACAGCAGGTAAAAAGAAACCCAAAACTGCTGAAATTCGTATGTTGCAGGCAGCTTCAACCCTTCTCAGGAAAGTAGCACTAACTCCCTCCACAGAACTCAGATTTACGAACCGTTTGTTGCGTTGGAAAGTAAACTCGTAGATCTTTCCAACCATGTATGGCTTGATATGTTTAAAGCTCTGAGTAAATTCAGTTTTGTCCCAAAAGATGACCTAAAATCATGTACTACAACTCTATTTTTGTACCTTTTAATTTTGAGGCCTAGGCTAGTGGGCCTAGTGGACTCGGTTTGAGGATCCATCAAGATAGCTCTGGCGTCATTGGATCATCCTATGATGTGGTCCGTACAATACATTTTGGAAAAATAAGGGATACACCATATGAAAGCTCACAATTCAAGAACAAAACGTCCAAATACCAGATATGAATCTTGGGGACATAAAAGTCTAATAGAATGACATAAAAAATAAAAGGAATAATTACATTTACACCCCCTCTAGTTTCTGACACATCCACTTCAACCCCTATAGTTTAAAAAGTGACAAAGACATCCCCTCTAGTTTCATTTTGTTTAAGGTTTGCCCCCTCAGCTGAAGGTTCGTCCATAGATTGAAGGGTTAGGATGATCCGATGGAGCTGATTTTTGGGGCCCACCCTATCTATGTCAGGACCCATCAAATGAACGCTTTGGATCATCCAAATAATGTGGGCCCATACCCGAATCCAAAGCGTTTGGTAGTGTTTGGGTTCAGGTATGGGCCCACATTATTTGGATGATCCAAAGCGTTCATTTGATGGGTCCTGACATAGATAGGGTGTGCCCAAAAAATTAGCTCCATCGGATCATCCTAACCATTCAATCTATGGACGAACTTTCAGCTGAAGGGGCAAACCTTAAACAAAACGAAACTAGAGGGGATGTCTTTGCCACTTTTTAAACTATAGGGGTTGAAGTGGATGTGTCAGAAACTAGAGGGGGTGTAAATGTAATTATCCCAAAATAAAAAATGTAAGTGATGGAAGAAACGAAGGTGTGTGTATCTATCTATCTCTATATCATCTGTGTGTGTGTGTTAAAATGTGTTGGGAATAATAAAACACTCTTTATTTATTACAGTGATCAAAGTAGTGACCATTGGACAGGGAGAGTTCATGTTGGTGAAGGCAGGTACGCATGTTTCTGTACTCTCACTTTTTCCAAAAATATTAAATAGTAATTTCATTGGTAGGTTTATTGAGAGTCTCATATTTTTTTTAATATTAAATAGTAATTTAGTGGGTTTGCGAGGAATTTCATTTTGGAACTACCAAGATCAGAGCGAAGAGATGCTTTGCTAAGCTTTGGGGCTATCAAAGTGATCAGCTATTTTCGTCTCTTGGAGAGTTCACGTTGGTGAAAGGAGGTATTTTCCTGCTCTCAATTTTTTCATAGAAATTATTCATTGATTTGAGGAAGAATAGAGGAATGCTTTAGTAGTGCAGAATCCTCTATTCTTGGATACGTTCATCTTTTCTTTTGGAAAGTAAACAATTAATGAGTTTTTATATGGTGTAAGCCCTCATAGTCCCGTATTTTTTGAAAAGTACTGTACAGACCATACTATAGCATGATCTAAACCGTCCATCTGATCGGCCACAATGCAAATAGGTTGGCCCAAAAAATCATTTCTATAGGATGATCCCAACCCTCCAATCTAGAGAAGAATTGCATATTATGGAAACCTCTATAGATCAGAGGGCTAGGATCATCCTATGGAAATATTTTTTGGGGAACAGCCTATTTACGTTGTGTTCCATAACATGGATGGTTTGGATCATCCTATGATGTGGGCCGTACAATACTTTTTGGAAAAATAAGGGACTATAAGGGCTTACACCATATGAAACATCTCAATTTGAAAACAAAAAATACAAATACCAGGTGTGAATCTTGGTTAACTTTGACCAAAGTAAAAAAAAATGACATAACATAATAAATGGAAGGGATATAAGGCGTGAAGAATTATATAATATAATTGTTAAAACACACTTTGTTTATCAGGGCTATCATCTACATCATCTTTGCATCGAGGAGGAGAGTTCACGTTGGTGAAGGCAGGTATGCTTGTTTCTCTATACTCTTTTTTTTCTTAAATTATATTAAATTGAAATTTTGTAGATTTCCGGGATTCTTTTTTCTCTTAAATATTACAAAATTTAGCGAGTTTTTGGGAAATATCATCTTTCGTAACTATTAAATGGCAATTCTTTAGTAGGGCACAACCACTAATTGTAACATAATGAGTATGCCTACTAACAATATAATACTCTGCTTGTCTCATTGTAAAGGTCACCCCAACTAAGCATTCTAATGAAGACCACTAGGAGTTCGTTTGGTTGCCATCAAAATAGTATTTTCTTGTGAAAGTAAAATGACCTCAGTTTCCCATTCCCAAGGATGTTTGGTGGTTATTTATTGTTCATTCTCCTGTCCTTCAGGAAACTAATCATGCCTCTTCATCAAAATGTGAAATACTAGAAAGAAACTCTCTCTTTAATTCATAATCAAAATCGTACGTCTGATTTGCATTCTACATAAAACCATCTTAATTCTCTCTCTTATATTGCCCCTACAAAATAGGCACATGGAAGGAGAATTTTAACGCCTCTTTTCCGCCTCCTTTTGGAGCAAAAGTCTCTCTACTTTTCTTAAAATTAATCTCTATCTTTCGGCCAACTTTAACTCCACATAAAACTAGACTTCAACCATTTCTTATGTTATCCGATTAAAAAACTAAGACCTTTCATCCGGCCTATTAAAGCAAAATAAAATGTGACTTATGCTTCTAATTACTCTTAAAAACATCTAGAGCTCTACCCTTCCTGTTAAACTCGTTGTGATAAATATGAAATCGACAATGGTCGGCAATCTTAAGGCCACTCCAATCCTCTAACGATCTAGGGACGATCAACCACCGAATAGTATGTTCAAAGTAGTAATTCATACTAGTGGGGCCGACCTAAGTCTATCTTAATTCTTCTAGAAGTTTTTGACCAAGTGGGATTCTTTAGGTTTTTTTTTTCTTTAGTTGAGTTGATATTATATTTTTTCTATAGCTATTTGTAGACACCCCATTTTGTCAAGACATGACTAATGATAGGTTTGTTGCGATGATGAATCCTATGATGAGTACTGAAGCTTCTTTAGGTCTTTCCCTCGATGTCTCTCTCAACATTTCTCGATGATGAATCCTATGATGAGTCCCGAAGCTTCTCTAGGTCTTTCCCTCGATGTCTCTCTCAACATTTCTCCAGGTTTTCAAGAACACAAAGTCACCCAAACAACCAAGACACCCAATACCCAAGACCACCTACAACCAAGCCTACATCCAGAATCATCCGAGTTCACCAAAACCTTCTGAAAGAACCCTGAATTGGTCAAACAAAGGTCCCATGAATAAAGCTCGATAGCTTGGCACCCTCTTTTTATAGCAAACACAACATCCTGAAGATCAAATCACCAACACAAAGGAAAAGCTCTCCCTGAAGCCATTTCTAAGAACCAGAACCACCTTTCGGTCACCATAACCACTTTTGGTAACCAGAAACCACTTTGGCTACCAGGAACAACCTTCCCAGAGCAAAAAACTACTTGTCAAGCAACCCACAAACCAAAACAAAAAATCGAGAACTTGAAGCCTACTTTCCAAGGACCTGAAACCCATTTCGAGGACCCATAAAACACTTTCGGTTACCAGAAACCACTTTATGGGAACTAGAAACTACCCTCGGTTATGAAGAAATATTCCTTAGAAACGAAAGATCAAATCTTGCTACCAAGGACATTTCTTTGTAAACCAGAAACCACTGACTAGCAAGCCAGAGCAATTGACCACATTTCAGTCACCAAAAATCATAAGTAACTACCAAAAGTTACTTTTTTTACTGCTTGGGACCATTTCCGACAACTGGAAATCAGCTCTGGTTCAAACAACTATTTTGAAACTACCCAACATTCCCAAAATCTGAAATCCAGTCCCGGAAACTCGAAAACCATTCCCGATACCCCGAAACCCGACATACGCTAACAAAAACCACTTTTTAGTGGTCCCATAAGCTCCACCAAAGTCTATAAAAGGAGGCTTTCTCCTCCTTCAATTTTCATTCCTTTTCACTCCTCCACTTTTGCTCTGGTTTTCACGCCCCCTCTTTAATATTTATACCCCTTTAACATTTAGTTGCTATCTACACTCCTTTAAGCCCTTAGTACCCCTCCCTCTTTGGTATTCACACCCCTTTTCCATTTGGTTTTAGAAAACCCTAGAGAGAGAAATCTTGGGGACATTTCAGAAACTAATCCTAACCAATATATGCCGAAATCTCTTCTGATATACCACTGAGCGCCGGAGTTATGCCGAATGTCATAGGATTTGGAGCAGCACCAACCTATAAACTAGGTATATTTATAGTTTTTTGTACTTTCCTTTACAAAACCGGTAATAGGTAGCTACAGGGTTTGGGAATCCTCCTCTCCCCTTTTCATTATTAAGGGATGCTTCCTTAATTCCGGTTCTTTGTATTCAACAATCCATTTAGAGATTGACCATGCTTCTAGGTACCTAGAGCGAAGCATTATATGGTCTATCCCAATCTTTTGAGGATTGATGCCTATTAACAACTAGATTAATGAGATTCCTCTACTATCCATAAATCTAATTGAAGGATGCTTCCTCAATTCCGGTTAATCGTATTCAAGAATCAATTTGATTAGAGATTGACCATGCTTTTAGGTGCCTAGAGCGAAGCGTTGTATGGTCTATCTCAAGCTTTTGAGTATTATTGTCTATGAAGAACTAGATTAAAGAAATTCCTTTACTATCCATAAGTCTAATTTAAGGATGCTTCCTTAATTCCAGTTCTTGTATTCAACAATGAAAAAATGGGGATCTAGTAACGGATTGCCCTTTGGCATATCCAGAAGAGGCAATGGGTGTAGATGTAGAGGTTTTAGTTTGCTCCATCATTTTCTCTTGTAATAATTTTCAAAAATAAAAAATCTATGTAAGAGCCTTGAGCTCTGATACTAATTCCTAATAGACAATCCAAGAGTGGGGGAGGGGGGTGAATTAGGTTTATAAAAATTTTAGCAAACAATTAAGAATTAAAAATAACTAACCATTGTTAACTTTGAAGTAAAGTGCAAAGCAAAGTAAAGATGTTACCAATTAGAGGAGAGAAGGATGGAGGAAGTAGACGAAGATGAACACCAAGAATTATAGTGGTTCGATCCTTACATCAAAGAATGCTTGAGCCCTTGTGTGGTGCCGGCCTTACTAACTCCAAAGAAAGATGGAACACAACGTATGTGTGTGGATAGTCGTTCCACTAACCTAATCATTATCAAATACCGATTTCTATTCCAATAATTGATGATATGTTTGACATGCTTGCCGGTCTAAAGATATTTTCCAAGCTTGATCTTAGAAGTGGCTACCATCAAATTCAAATCAAGCTGCGTGATGAATGGAAGACTGCTTTCAAGACATGTGAAGGCTTATATGAGTGGCTTATTATGCCATTTGGTCTCTCCAACGCTCCAAGTATCTTCATGCGGGTAATTAATCAAGTCCTTCTCCCTTTCATTGGAAAGTTTGTTATTGTTTATTTTGATGACATTCTTATTTATAGTCATGATAAAAGTAAGCATGTAGATCATTTGAGGGTTGTTCTAACCACTTTAGAGGTGAAAAACTCTATGTAAACCTCAAAAATTCTTTCATGATAACTACCCTAGCTTTTTTAGGCTTTGTTTTGACTTTAACATGGATTAGAGTGGATGATGAGAAGATCAAAGTTGTCCAAGAATGATCAATTCCAAAGAGCTTGCAAGAAGTGAGGAGTTTCCACGGATTGGCCTCATTTTATCGCCGATTCATAAGAAATTTAAGCACTATATCAGCCCCTTGACGGATTGCATGAAGAAAGATGGGTTCAAGTGGATAATGGAGGCTGAAAAAAGTTTTCAACTTATAAAGAGCAATTTGTCTAGTGCTCCTATGCTTGCTTTGCTAGACTTTGAGAAGATGTTTGAGGTTGATTGTGATGCCTCTCTTGTGGGCATTGGCGGAGTACTTAGCCAAGAGGAACATCCCATTTCATTCTTTAGTGAAAAACTCAATGAAGCAGAGAAGTACTCTACTTATGATGTGAAATTTTATGCCATTGTTCAAGCACTTCGGCATTATCGATCGTATCTTGTTCAAAGGGAGTTTATTTATAATGCCGATCATGAAGCTCTCAAGCAAATCAATAATCAAGGAAGCCTAAATCGAAGACATGCAAAGTGGATTTCTTTCTTTCAAGAATATACTTTTGTAATTAAAGCACAAGAGTGAAAAATGCAACAAGTGGCGGATGCTCTTAGTAGAAGAGTAGCTCTTCTTAATTCCTTGAGTGTGCAACTTGAAGGGTTTGATGGCATTCGAGACATGTATGCTAACGATGAAGACTTTGGTGAAATTTGGATGCTTTGCAAAGAAGGGAAGCATGAATATTATCTTCTTCAAGATGATTTTTTTCTTTAAGGAGAGTCGCTTATGCATTCCAAAATGCTCCCTTAGAGAGTATGTTATTAAAGAGCTACATTCGGGAGGTTTGGGAGGACATTTCAGAAGAGACAAACTTTTTTGCTAGTGAAAGATAAGTATTTTTGGCCGACAATATGCATTGTATATTCAAAGCTATCTAATAATAACAATGGCATTCGACAATATGCATTACAAACCAAGATTACTTGGAAAAACCAAATGGAATAAAATTGAACAAGAAACACTTACCAGCTGCATCTCTGCTTTCAAACCATAAGATTTACCTACATTGTCCAAGCAGTCATCTAAAGCATTGATGATAACTGCAGTTATCACCTCCGCTTGCTCCGATGGAATCCCATGTGCTTCTAATTGTTTGACCTACAAGTCAATACAAGTCCATAAACATTTTACATCAGAATCACCACAACAAATCAAAAATTGAAAAAAAAATGTAAGCCAAATACAAACATGGTGATCAAGAAATTTTACCAAAGCTAATGTGTCTACATGAAAAGATTGTCTCCAGTCAGGTTTCACAAGGTGAGATATCTCCCTACGAAAAAATTGCATACCAAGATCAGAGCGAAGAGATGCTTAGCTAAGCTTTGGGGCTATCAGAGTGACCAGCTATTTTCATCTCTTTGAGAATTCACGTTGGTGAAAGCAGATAATTTCATGCTCTCAATTTTTCTTAGAAATTAGACAGTGACTTGAGGAAGATTAGTGGAATGCATTAGTAGTATAGAATCCTTTATTCTTCGATATGTTCATCTCTTTTCTTTTGGAAAGTAAACAATTCAAAAACAAAAAGTCCAAATAGCACGTATGAATCTATGTTAACTTTGACCAAAGTAATAAAATGGCATAAAAGAATAAATGGAAGGGCTATAAGGCGTGAAGAAATATATAATATAATTATTAAAACACTCTTTGTTTATCAGTGCGACCATTGGCATCAGTGCAACCATCTGCATTATCTTTGCATCGATGAGGAGAGTTCATGTTGGTGATATATTATATGATAAAAACTGACATGAGATAGAGAAGAAACCCTAATTCAGTAAAAACAAAACCAATAGCGGATGAAACCAAACCTATTTTCCTAACAAAAATTCACATTATAAAGAAAAGTAGAAAAGAAAACAAGAAAACAAAAAAAATATTAAACTTTCTACGATTAAAAACGAACGTAAGATCAGAGAATAAACTCTAGTTCAGTAAAAAAACCCAATATCAGATGATACCAAACCTATTTTCCTAACAAAATTTCACAGGCTCTATTTCTTTCAACGTAACATGTGATGGGTGTTAAAAAATGTTTGCCCCCATCTTTAAGTGGGGAAATAGCCATAAAATTTGTTTTATGCCCATTTTATGTCGAAAGAAACAGAGCCATAAGAGAGAAGGACCAAAAGAAAAATAGGCAAATAATAAAAATAACTTTCGATGATAAAATTAACATGAGATCAGAGAAGAACCCTGATTGAGTAAAAAAAAACCCAACATAAGATGAAACCTTACCTCCTTTCATGATAGAACTTCACAATAGAGAAAAGGAGCAAAAGAAAAAATAGGGAAACATCAAAAGAAGCTTATAATGATAAAAAAAACCACATTAGAAAAAAAGGAAAGAAAAAAAAGAAAACAAAGAAGCAACCAAAACCAAATTAGAGTAAAAAGGAAAAGAAAGGAAGCATTCAGACAAAAAAAAAACTTCTCACAATCTCCCCAAGAAAAAAAAATAATAGAAAAGGGAAAACGGGAAAAAGGAAAGGACCCATTCCTTAGTTGGAATGCGAGAGAGAGAGAGAGAGAGAGAGAGAGAGAGAGAGAGAGAGAGAGAGAGAGAGAGAGAGAGAGAGAGAAGAAACGCTAATTACGTAAAAAAACAAATATAAGATCAGATAAGAAACCCTAATTTAGTAGGAAAAAAATCTAATATAAGATCAGAGAACCCTAACTCAGTAGAAAAAAAAACAAATATAAGATCAGACAAGAAGTCCTAGTTCAATTAATACTAATATAGTATCAGAGAAGAAACCCTAGTTCAATAGAAAAAACTAATATATAAGGGTAGTTACCAGGGTGGGAAACGGAAATGGGAAACGAAACGTGAAACAGAAACGGGAAACGCATGAAAAAAATCTAGGGGAAACGAGAAACGTGAAACAATTAAAAGTGGTACGAAAAACGCCTCAGTAAATGATGTGTTTTTTTCAAAATGACTTTCATAAGTTCCACACTTGTTTCCTACATAATTCATTTGCGTTTTCTACGAGTGTTGCATACGTTTATCACGCGTTTACACATTATTTACATAAGTTTCCATATGTTTCCCATGTGTTTCAGAAATATTTCTCCAATTTTGTATCATATTTTGGAAACGTTTCTGAAACATGTTTCCCTCATGTGTCCCTGTGGATGCCATGTTTTAGCATGTTTGCCACTTGTTGTTGTGCATGCCATGTGTCTAAGATAAAAAGGGAGTGCCAATTTTACCCCCAACATGGCTAGGATTATCCTATGGAAATATTTTTTGGGGAATAGCCTATTTACGTTGTGTTCTATAATATGGATGGTTGGGGTGCAACTTAGGCGGCTCAACCTGAACCCGACGGGTTCAACCCGGTAAAAATTCGGGTTGGGTTGAGTTCGGCTCGGGCTCGGGCTCGGGTTGAGTTTTCTCAACCGGGGTTAAGTTTTCTCAACCCGGGTTAAGTTCGGGTTGAGGGCTTGGGCAACCTGACCCGAGTGAACCCGACATCTTTAATAATTTTAAAAAATTTTAAGATTAAATTCTCGGGTTGGGTCGGGTTGAACACGGGTTGGAACTCGGGTTGCATCGAGTTCGGGTTGAGCAAATGGTTACGGGGGTCGGGTTCGGGTTGGCATCTACCCGACCCGACCCGAGTTGCACCCCTAATGGACGGTTAGGTTGACACCAAACAAATGGAGAAGAGAGGAGGAAATGCAAGTGAAAACTAAGATGAAACAACCCGCCAACCAAAGGAATCCACCCAAGGGATAAGAGCAAATAATACAAGAAGGAATCCTTCTTCTTCACAAGCCAAAGGCTAAACTTGATTCAAACTCTCTGCAGAAGTCTCTTCCCTGCAGCCCAAATAAACAATTAAGTAGGCATGGAACAACCCTCCAGCCATAGGTGCATCTCCAAAGGCTTGAACAACATTTCCTATCTTGACAACACAAGTTCCAAGAAAGAAGGGAGAGGAAAACTAAAGTTACTTTGATTAATACTTAAGGCTATCTTACTAAACTTAATTGTGGTCTTTGGGACTTAATAAAGCATAAATATAATATAAAAAATAACTTAAATCATATCCAAAAACGTTTGGAATAATGGGTTGGACAGCAGGTAAAAAGAAACCCAAAACTGCTGAAATTCGTATGTTGCAGGCAGCTTCAACCCTTCTCAGGAAAATAGCACTAACTCCCTCCACAGAACTCAGATTTACGAACTGTTTGTTGCGTTGGAAAGTAAACTCGTAGATCTTTCCAACCATGTATGGCTTGATATGTTTAAAGCTCTGACTAAATTCAGTTTTGTCCCAAAAGATGACCTAAAATCATGTACTGCAACTCTATTTTTGTACCTTTTAATTTTGAGGCCTAGGCTAGTGGGCCTAGTGGACTCGGTTTGAGGATCCATCAAGATAGCTCTGGCGTCATTGGATCATCCTATGATGTGGTCCGTACAATACATTTTGGAAAAATAAGGGATACACCATATGAAAGCTCACAATTCAAGAACAAAACGTCCAAATACCAGATATGAATCTTGGGGACATAAAAGTCTAATAGAATGACATAAAAAATAAAAGGGATAATTACATTTACACCCCCTCTAGTTTCTGACACATCCACTTCAACCCCTATAGTTTAAAAAGTGACAAAGACATCCCCTCTAGTTTCGTTTTGTTTAAGGTTTGCCCCCTCAGCTGAAGGTTCGTCCATAGATTGAAGGGTTAGGATGATCCGATGGAGCTGATTTTTTGGGCACACCCTATCTATGTCAAGACCCATGAAATGAACGCTTTTGATCATCCAAATAATGTGGGCCCATACCCGAATCCAAAGCGTTTGGTAGTGTTTGGATTCAGGTATGTATAAGATTAGTGAAGAAACCCTAATTCGGTAAAATAAATCTAAATTTAAGATTAAGCCAAAACTATTTTTTTAACAAAAATTCACATTATAGAAAAGTACCAAAGAACACAAGTAAACCACAAAAGTAACTTTCTGTAAGCCCAATGGTTTCGACCTTGGCATTCCCATCTTATTTTGATGATTCCAATACACAAGTGATTTAAGATCACTAATGTGTTTGAATGTCTAAGTTGTAGATCATAATGGTGTTAAGACAAGATTGCTTGGATTGAGGCCAAGAAGCTCTCATTGGACCGCTTATGAAGGCCAAAGACATCGGAGATCCAAGACGAATGAAGACTTGAAGAATCAATTGAAGATCGAAGTCTAATTAGAATGTATATGATCCAATCTTAGTTTTAGATTTTAAAAGGCATAAATTAAGTTAATCTCACACACCCTAAATGCTTAAGTGATTGTCCTTGTGATGTTCCAACACTTTGGAACCCTCATAACAATCCCAACTTGGTGTAAAGTTGGAAGCCCAAAAACCAGAATTAAAAATCTGCTTCGGAACTCCGAGAAATCCTCGGAGCTCCGAGATTTGGTCCAGTAGAAATTTTCCAACTTCTGTTTGCATTCCCGGAACTCCGAGAGAAATTCTCGGAACTCCGAGAACACTATAACGAGAAGAAATTTGACCGTTGGGAACTTTGCCAGATTTACGACAATGCCCGTCAAACGGTCATATTAGGTTTTTCTTTATATATGGGTATTCTAATCTTCCCAATAATCAATCATAACACTCAAAAACTTCATTTGAACATCCAAAGAGTGATTAAAACTTGTTTATGCCTCTCATCCTCTAAGATTAGAATTTGGATCATTAGACTCAAATTTGTACATCTTCTACAATTTGTAAACCCTTGTGAGGGATTGTTTTTAGTTCTTTCTTTCTTTATCAAGATTGTATTCGGGCGAGTGTTCGGAGAAGCGGAGCCCACTCTACGTGGTGAAGATTGCCAGCAAGGTTAAAGGCATTTGGAATTGTAATCGGCATTGATCTTCGCCGAAGTTAAGAAGATCAAATAGTGAAGCCATCAATGGGTTTGGTTGGTTGAGTGGAGTAGGCCTCGCGTTGGAGGACCGAACCACTTTAAGTCTCGGGTGCATTCTCTCTTATCTCATGCCCTTAATTTGCATTTGCACTTAGGATTTAACTTGTGTGCTTCATTGTCATTCTTGATCTCTTAATCTTCAAAATTGGGTTAGAAGTTTTCAAAAGGTTAAAACTCGTTAGCAACCTAATTTTTACCTCCTCTTAAGTTGCCGTACTCGGGACCTCCCTTGGAATTTCACTTTCTATGATAAAACCAGCATAATATCAGAGAAAACAAACCCTAATTCAGGAAAAAAAACCTAGCATAAGATCAGAATAGAGGGAAAGGAAAAGGAAAAACAAATTATGAGAACATTCAAACAAAAAAAACATCAGAGAAGAAACCCTAGTTCAGTAAAACAACCTAATTTACGATAAGAGAAGAAATCCTAATTCAGTAAAAAAAATCTAATATAAGATTAAAAAAACTATTTTTAGGGAAATGATATCAGCACAACCATGTTTAATAATTGCACAAACTCGGCTTGTCTTTTCTTTTTTAATTGGCTTGTGATAGCTTTTTGGGAACCATAATAACCTTTGACAGCTCTTAAAATACTAAACGACAAGGGTTAATGCTATATCAAAACATAGTTGTGATGATATCATTTCCCTTCTTTTATTGGCCATACAAGTAAATTTTTGGACAATCTGGGCCATCAGATAAATTTGTTTTGCTCTATCCCATTGAAGGTGGGCCCCACCGAAAAATTGGTGGAATTTCTTGTCCGTGGGCAATCTAAGGTGGGCCCGCCATATCGACGGCCCTAGTTGTCTCGGTCGCACTTCTGAGAGACTATCTTACGACTAGAAAAAACAATCATTTGCTTTCTTGACAGTACTAGAAAAAAAAAGCCTTATATATGATCATCTGATCAAGGTGGGGCCAATGGCAATCCGATGTGTTCAGAAAAATAAAGATCAACGGGCCAGATCACATCCATGTGGTGACGGGAGATCCAAGGAAAATTATCTAATACAATTAGTAGAATAGCTAGAAATCCGCTGTTTGGGAATGTCTGATCAGAGTCTTGATCGTTAGGATAGTGCGCCTTGTTGGGTCGATGTATAGATAATGGCCATCAAACAAACTGAGAAACAAAAATGATCGATGGTTAACATCTACTAATTGGATGGCTAGGATGATTAGTGATTTTTCTAACTATTAATATCATGAGTGGGCCCGAATCAAGCTTCTAATATTTATATAATGGGGCTCTCATAGCTTCATCTTCTTCCATATTAAAATGAACAGGAGAAAATACCTTCGTTACCTAAGGGCCTATCTTTGTTTTGAATTTGAGAAACAATTGTCAGTAAGAAACGGATTGTTGGGCTACAATGGGAGATGATTTTTTCACACCCTGTAGGATGATGCACCCCCTGTATCATGAATTGTGGGCAGACTTGACGCTTTCTAACGTCAATTCACGTTAAAAGGGGGGGCATCATCCTAAGGAGGGGTTGAAAAAACATTGCCTGGCTGCAATTTATGTTTATTAGTTTTGAATTCACAATCGGTTCTCTAATTCCCAAACGAACAGGGACTTTAAATTAGACATTAAAGCCTCTTTGAGGGCACTATTCATTTCTCAACTATTATATTTATTATTTACAAATAATCATATTTTAACTTCACAATCATTTATATAAAATATTATATTTTTTTGGACCTATCCAAAGAGTTTCTAAATTACTGTAGGTGAAAATGGAACACATACAAAGAGTTGTATTATACACACTCCTAAATTACTCAGCTAGCCCTATAACAAAAGGCCCCGTTTGCATTGCAAGAAAAATATTTCTGACGGAAAGTTCATTCTTGGGAAAAAATTTCTTTCAACGATAAACATGGTTTTAAATTTCGACCGGACCGACACCGAAATGTACCATACCCGAAACAGTATTTTATTTAGTATTTTATTTCGTCGGAAATTTCAGTCAAAATTTCGTTTTTTCCAAAATTTCCTTGTACTGGCCTCCTCTTACGCCCGGCTTTATATTTTTTATTTAACACGTCTCTCTTTCTCTCCCTCTCTTTTTATGATTTACCCTTAGTTGCTATCCCTATCTATTCGTATATGCAAGGGTAAAAATGTCTTCTAATCTGTAGCACTGAGACTTGGACAAACTCTCTCTCTCTCTCTCATATGTGAGATACTTTTTTACACATCTCCATCAAATACGTCTCTCTTCCCAAGTTGTCTGACTGAAGGTTATCACAGACCCTCTCTAAGCAGCTGGAGTACGCTTTTTAGAGAGCCATTTTGGTCGTCTCCTTTCGCCAACAAAGCTCGAGAAGAGAAAGCCTTGCATTTTTTTTCTTTTCTTACTAAAATCTTTAGTTAATACATGTGCTTTTTCCCATCCCTTTCAAAGAGGTGTGCCCCCCCCCTTCTCTCTCTTTCTCTCTCTGTTCAAAAACATGTTTTTTTAATTAATTAAATATTTTACCGAAATTTCGACCGAATTATCGAAATTTTGGCCAAAAAATTTTATTGAATAAAATAAGGTTGGTTCAAGTTATCTTTTTAAATGTGGAAAAAAAGAGAGAAAGAATTTCCCTTACCAACTTCTCTTAAAAATTAGTATCATCATTATAGGATCGGTTCAAGTTATAATTTTGAGCACAAAAATCTAAATTTCAGCGAAAAGTTGCAACTTTAAGGATCATTATTTACGGATACTGCCATACTTGTATGAAGTTCGTGTCCAATAATAAAACGGAGAATTGTCATGAGAGATTTGAACTAGTTTTGATGTAGAACGGCAGTGCAAAACAAATCTTTACTCTCTATTTTCTAATTTTTGTCAGTTTATTTGTGTCCCATGTTTTCAGCATCAAATCTTGTTATTTTAGGTTGATTTTGGTATCTTTAGAAAGGTTTTTCGATTACCTATCTAACGAGCCCAAGATCTCACGATTTGTACTTGATTTGAGCAAGTTATGAGCATTTTACGAATATGGTATTGAAATAAACAAGAGGGGGGTGAATTAATTTTAATCACTAAATTATCCCTTTTGAAAATTAATTATGAACCTAGTTTGAATTTTCTTCTTTAGATTAGATTTTTGGTTAGTGCAAGTAAGATTAAAAACAAACGAAATACCAAACCAAAAAACAAGAATGAAGGTGCAAGAAAAGGAAAGAACACACCGATATATAGTGGTTCGGGCAAAGCCCTACTCCACTCTTCTTAAGATCGTCCTTAAGGTTTTCCACTATTGGAGACCTCCACGATGCCCGGCTCCGAGGCGATTACACTTCCAAGGGATATTAAATAAGGATGCCCTTACACCTTTACACCGACTCTCCTTCTTCACCGAGTTCTAAGCGAATGCTCTCTAAGGGATTAAGAAAGGATGCCCTAGCCACCTTTACAATAATAGAAGATAAATAGCTTGGCTTTTTCTTGAAAGCTTGATGCTCTTTAAAGTCCCTTGATTGCTCTTCAATAGTGATTGCAAGTGACAGCTCTAAATCCAAACTTAAAAGATTTGCAAGTGCAAGGCAAGTTTGGAAAAAATAAAATCTTAAGCTTGAAAGGGTTGCAAGTTTACTTGAATGCTTAAGGGGGTTTTTCAAAATGTTCAAGAGAGAGGAAATAATCCTCTTGATGTTGTATATATAGCCTCT
The DNA here is from genome assembly GCF_043159265.1 of Tasmannia lanceolata. Lineage (NCBI taxonomy): Eukaryota > Viridiplantae > Streptophyta > Magnoliopsida > Canellales > Winteraceae > Tasmannia > Tasmannia lanceolata. Next base: position 10,677,724 of record NW_027518701.1, on the reverse strand, counting down.
TGTCAAAATGTGACCGTTTGGGGGTGTTGTTATCAAAAACCAAGTTTTGATTTAAATCCCAACGGCTATATTCTCAGTTGTCGCGAGGTTCTCGGAGTTCCGAGAAATATTCTCGGAGTTCCGAGAGAACGGCCAGAAGATGAAAATTTCTACTGGACCATTTCTCGGAGTTCCGAGCTCGGAGCTCCGAGAAAAATCTCGGAGTTCTGAGAAGCCTAAAAATCAGCAGATTTTGTGTTTTTATTGCTTGTTTGATTTTTGGCTTTTGGAACTCAACTCCTATGATAATTTTGGAATGTTTATTAGAGTCCCAACATATTGGTCCACCACACAATCATTCACTAAACCATCTTAAGTTCTTAAGTGTTTTTGAAAAACTCTTCTGAAAAACCTTGCCTTGACTTATAAATCTAAAGAGAGAGGATGTACAATGAGTTCTAGGTAAACCTCAACTTCTCTTTAGCCTTGGTCTTCAATTGGTCTTCCATCTTGTGTATGCTTGCTTGAGAGATAATGTGAGCTCCACTTAGATCCTTTGACTCTTGTGTTGGTACGTCTTCAAGCATGACCATGTAGTGTGTTGGTTTCTTCAATAATCAATCCTATCTTAAACACAACACTTTAAGGCAAATTGATTAGTATTCAATAACACAATCAATTATGTTTAGAATCATCAAAACAAGATAGGAGAGTGGACCCTTGGGCTTACAATCTCCCCATTTTTGATGATGACAAACAAAATTGATTATGAGGTGTGTGTGGAGTGACATAGTAGGCAAGTGAATGCTGGAACTCCCCCTCAATATATGCACATAGATAAATTATAACAATTAAAAGCATATGGTGCATATAGTCAATTGAATAGATAATCAATTTCAAACTTCTCCCCCTTTTGTTATCGACAGAAAGGGTGAACTAAAATGTACAGTAATTTGGGAGTAAATGAAGATTGAGTTAGGTACTCCCCCTAAATCAATTGCTTATGGTATAAAAATATTTTAACCAAGTAATGCACATATACCTGTTCATGATCGAGATGATGACATAAGTCAAATTGTTAGGTATTTTTAATTAAAGTGAAGGTACCTCTCCAACTTAGAAAACTAAGAAGGCTAAGAGTTCCAACTGAGTGATTTTTAAGATTAATATTTGACATCTCATTCATGCAGATACTACCAAACAAAGATGATATATATAAATACTATATAGATAAGCTGGTGAAAGGCACAAAGTATTTATTTGGCAATTTCTTTAACTTGATCCGCACTTCAAATGTTTAAGGCACTTCGGATATAACATATTCTATCATCACTAAGGGGTTTTGTAAAGATATCCGCCAATTGATCCTTAGTATTGATATATTTTAAGCAAATATCCCTTTTTTGTGAGTGATCTCTAATGAAGTGGTGCCTAATCTCAATATGTTTTGTTCTAGAGTGTTGTATGGGGTTCTTTGTTAAGCTTATAGCACTAGTATTGTCACATTGGATGAGAATATTTTTTATTTTAATTGCATAGTCCATCAATGTGCTTTTCATCCATAGGACTTGTGCACAGCAAGCTCCAGCTGCCACATATTCTGCTTCTGTTGTGGAGAGAGCTACTGAATTTTGTTTCTTGCTAAACCATGAAACAAGTGATTTGCCCAAGAATTGACAAGTCCCACTAGTGCTTTTTCTATCCACTCTACATCCAGCAAAGTCTGCATCTGAATATCCAATGAGAGTGAAGGCAGTAGATCTTTCATACCATAGTCCCGGACTTTGGGTTCCTCTTAAGTACTTGAAGATCTTCTTGACCGCCGATAGGTGAGACTCTTTTGGATCCAATTGAAATTGAGCACAGAGACAGACAGTAAACATAATGTCTGGTCTGCTGGCTGTCAAGTAGAGTAAACTACATATCATTCCCCTATACATCTTTTGATCTATAGATTTGCCAAATTCATCATTTTCTAGCTTAGCAGTTGTACTCATGGGAATTCTTGATGTCTTACTGCTATCAATGTCATACTTCTTTAATAACTCCTTCGTATATTTTTCTTGATTTAAAAATATCCCATTTTGGTATTGTTTAATTTGGAGTCCTAAGAAGTAGGTTAACTCACCCATCATGCTCATTTCAAATTCATTTTTCATTAGAGTTGCAAATTCATCACACATTTTTTGATTAGTTGAGCCACAGATGGTGTCATCCACATAAATCTGGACAAGGAGGATATCTTGATTTTCTCTTTTGATAAATAATATTTTATCCACCTTTTCCATCTCAAATCATTTTTTCACTAGGAAAGTGCAAAGCCTCTCATACCAAGCTCTAGGAGCTTGCTTTAATCCATATAAAGCTTTATCAAGCCTGAAGACATGATTTGGATGTTTGTAGTCCTCAAAACCTAGAGGTTGCTCAACATACACTTCCTCTTGGATATAGTCATTTAGGAAGGCATTTTTGACATCCATTTGATATAATTTAAATCCTTTATGAGATGCATATGCCAAGAGTATCATAATAGCTTCCATACGGGCAACATGAGCAAATGTCTCATCATAGTCTATTCCCTCCTCTGATTGTACCCTTGGGCTACAAGCCTAGCTTTATTTCTAGTGATAATTCCATTTTCATCCAATTTATTTCTATACATCCATCTCGTGCCAATGACTGGATGATCACTAGGTCTAGGCACTAGCCTCCACACCTTGTTCCTTTCGAATTGACTCAACTCTTCTTGCATAGCCATCAACCAATATTCATCCTTTTTGGCTTCTTTGATGGATTTTGGATCTAATTCGGATAGGAACGCCAAGTTTTTACTCACACTTCGATAGTATGATCTAGTTCTTACTGGCGATGTGGCATCACCTAAGATTTGGGATTCAGGATGATCTACCAATATTCTCCTATCCCTAGGTAATGAGTCATCATCTTCATTTTCTACTTCCTCACTAGGTAATGTATCACTTGTAGATGCATGGGGAGGAACATTTGTCTTAGGTAAGAGATGTTCAATAGGTTCATCCTCATCATGTGGCATTTCTTGAGGTGTTGGCTCTCTCTCATCAAATGTCACATGTATGGATTCTTCTACAACTAGGGTTCTTCTATTAAATACTCTATATGCCTTGCTATGTGAAGAATACCCTAAGAATATGCCATCATCCGACTTCTTATCAAATTTGTGTAAATTATCTTTAATGTTTAAGATGAAGCATTTACATCAAAACACTCTAAAATAGCTTATATTTGGTTTCAAGTTTTTCCAAAGCTCATAAGGTATTTTCTTAGAAATTTACCTTATATATACCCTATTTATGATATAGCAAGCGGTGCTAACCGCCTCCGCCCAAAAGTATCTAGGGAGATCAAATCTCACTTTCCAAAAGAAAAGATGAACGTATCCAAGAATTGAGGATTTTGCACAACTAAAGCATTCCTCTAATCTTCCTCAAATTACTGTAAAATTTCTAGGAAAAAAATGAGAGCATGAAAATACCTGCTTTCACCATCGTGAAATCTCTAAGAGACGAAAATAGCTGGTCACCCTAATAGCTCGAAAGCTTAGCTAAGCATCTCTTCTCTCTGATCTTGGTAGTTCCAAAAAGAGATTCCCCACAAACCCATTAAATTACTAATTAATATTTTTGGAAAAAAGAGAGAGTAAAGAAACATGCATACCTGCCTTCACCAACATGACCTCTCCATGTCCAATGGTCACTACTTTGATTACTGTAAAAAATAAAGACTGTTTTATTATTCCCAAAATATTTTAACACAGACACATAGATGATATAGTGATAGATAGATACACACACCTTCGCGTGTTCCATCACTTACATTTATTATTTTTTATTTCATTCTATTAGACTTCTATGTCACAAAATTGCAGAAGCAACTTTAAAATCAACTTATGTTTTTTATTTGTTTAATTTTCAAAAGAAAAGAGATAAACATATGGAAGAAGAGAGGATTGTGCACTACGAAAGTATTCCTCTAATCTTCATAGTTCCAAAAACAGATTCCTCTGAATCCCACTAAGTCACTTTCTAATATCTAAGGAAAAATAGAGGGTACAAAAAAGGAAAATACCTATTTTCACCAGTCTAAACTCTCAAAGACGAAAATAGCTGGTCACTCTGGTAACCTCACATCTCTTCCTGGCTTTAATGGCAAAATATAAAGTTTTTCTTTAATGGGAATCGTCCTTTCATTTAGTTCATCGTCCTTTCTTCTCTTTTGATGACTGATAAATTACACTTACACCTGTACACTTACACCTCTACAATGGCAATAATGCCTAACATAGAAAAGTCATGGGATCTAGTTGATGACTTTATCTCTCTTTTTATGTTTCTATGTTGGGCATTATTGCTATTGTAAAGCTTTGATAGAGAAATAAAGCTAAATGGATAAAGAAAGGACTTGGAGTGGGAATTTCAAGGTGGCAAACGAGCCATGCCGGCCCGCGGCCCGGCAAGGCACGAAGTCGCGGGCCTGGTTGGGTGGCCAGGCGAGTCGACACGACACAACCCGTTTGCCGAGGCATGGCCGGCACGGCCCGGCTCGCGAGCCCGGTTCCCCTTTAGAAAATGTATATGTTTTTAGGAAAACCCGAAAATACCCCCCAAAAGTTGTTTCAAACGGCTAGTTTGGGGGGTATTTTCTTCCAAAACATATATTTTCATAAAATCTTGGAAATACCCCCCCAACAACTCTTTTTTGGGGGGTATTTTGGGAAGTTAAAAGCTTTTTACCAAGTTACCACTCCCCAACAACTAGTTTTTGCGGGTATTTTGGATTTTAATTTTTTAAATCTTTTACATTCCCTAAATACCCTCCCCAACAACTCTTTTTTGTGGATATTTAAGTCATTTCATGTCTTTTACCAAATTAACCCCCCCAACAACTAGTTTTGGAGGGTATTTTGGATTTTTATTATTTAAATGTTTTACCTTCCCTAAATACCCTCCCTAACAACTCTTTTTTGTGGATATTTTAGTCATTTTATGTCTTTTACCAAATTAACCCCCCAACAACTATTTTTTGGGGGTTATTTTGGAAAGTCAAAAAATAACCCACCCAATCCTATAAATACAACTTTCCACCCCCTTCATTTCTCACAAAAGCTCACTCTCTCTCTCTATTATCTAAACTCTCCAATTAACTTATGTCTCTCCCTAATCAAGTTCATCCTCTCTCTCTCCCAATCAACTTCTCCCTCTCTCTCCAATCTACTTCTCTCTCTCTCTCTACTTAGTAGCACTAACTACTCATCAAGAGGGTGGCGAGGGCGGCGATTAGCTATCAACAAGAGGGTGGCGAGGGCGGCGATTAGCTATCAACAAGAGGGCGGTGATTGGCGATCAACAAGAGGGCGAGATTTTGCTCAAATAGGTTGAGGTTGGTACCCATTTAAATATTTAATTGTAATTCTCCTTTCACTAATTTTTTTTAAACCTTTCTTAATGGCTGATTCGGAAGAAGTTTTCTACCCCAACATTAGCCACGACAGCAACGAAGTCATGGGCAATGATGACTTAATGGAACCTTGTTTTGAAGGACAGTGGAGTGAAGATGAGGTTGAATTTGAAGTCCAAAAGGAATCCAACCTTAGTGCTAGTGGGAGCCAAGCTCCTTCTCGCTCTAAAGTTAAAAGGGGTAGAACTTCAACTGTTTGGTCTACCTTCACTCGTGAAGAGATAAGATGTCCCGATGGACAAGTAGAAGTTAGGGCAATTTGTAAACATTGTAAAAGGGATCTTAGTTGTAATGTTTCGAGTGGAACGAGCCACTTAAAAAGGCATGCTGACGCTTGTGATAAAAAGCATGGCCCATTAGACCCTAAGCAAACTCAACTAAGTTGCACGTCTAGTTCAATAGGAATATTTTCCTACTATCATGATAATAATAGAAGAGAACTAGCCGTATACGTTATACACTCCGAACAACCATTTGTTTTAGGAGAAGATAAACGTTTTGAAAAATATGCTAAACAAGCTTTAAATCTTGCTTTTAAAATGGTACCTAGAAACACTCTAAAATCAGACAGTTGTAAACTTTTTAATGAACGTAAACAACAACTGATTTCATATTTTGAAGGATTTAATGGAAAATTGCACTTACTTTCGATATTTGGAGTACCAAAAAGGGTTATTCATATATTTGTGTAACCGCACACTATATCAACTCTAAGTGGCTTTTAGAAAAAAGAATTATTAGCTTCAGTCTTATTGATTACCCACATACTGAAAATATTATATCAACAAATATTAAATACTGCTCGTGAATATAATATTACAAAAAAATTTCTATAACTCTAGATAATGCTAGTAATAATACTTCTGCAGTAGAGTTATTAAAAACTGAATTGAAACCTATTTTAAGTGAAAAACTTTTTCATATTAGATGTGCATGCCATATTTAAAATTTGGCTGTGCAAGATGGTTTAGCTCTTATTTACCCACAAATAGAAAATATTAAAACTTATATTACATTTGTCAATTCTTTAATGTCTAGAAGACAAGAATTTGCAAAATTATGCAACACCTATGAAAAAGAATATTCTAAACTCAAATTAGATGTTAGATATAGGTGGAATTCAACTTATTTCATGTTGAAATATTGCCTCCCATATAAAAATTTAATTCAATCATTTGGTAATGAAAATATACCTCAACCTCTCCGTTACATTGTAGGTCTCCCAGATTGGAACACTGTTGAGGGTTTCATGAGTTTTCTTGAAGTTTTTTATACTGCAACTAATGCTTTTTCTGCTGTTTACAAACCAACCTCAAACATAATTATAAGTAACTTATATAACATTACACTTACTTTAAAAAAAAATAGAACTGAAAGACATCAACAAATAATTAAAGTCATGGAAGTTAAATTTAAAAAATATTTTAATGAAATTCCACTTTATATTCCTTCACTATAGTAATGGACCCTAGGTTTAAGTTACAAGGGGTAGAAGTCTTGTTAGAAGAGTGCAATAACAACCTCGGTAATGATCCTGAAGATTCAGGGTATAGTATAAATGAAATCAAATCATTATTAAGGTCTATGTATCATATATATGAGGTGGAACATGGACAAAGAAGACTCAATTCTTCTACGAGCTCGGGACCTAAAAATAATTCAATTTTTACTTTAATAAGCCTAAAAAGAGCAAAACCTAGTAGTGTTGGTGAAGCATCTTGCAATGAGTTATCATTGTATTTGGAAAATGAACATTATAGCAATCCCGAAGAATGGGAAACTTTTGAAATTTTGCCTTGGTGGAAAGCAAATGAGAAAACATATCCAGTGATATCCGTCATGGCACGTGATCTACTAACCCCCCCCCCCGGTGTCTACAGTAGCATCAGAGTCTGCTTTTAGTGCGGGTAACAGGGTTTTAGAAGACAAGAACTAAAATGTCATAAAAAACATTGGAAGTATGTCTGTGCTTGAAGGACTGGCTTGATGCAGATGCTAGGATACAAAGACTGGAAGCCTCAAGCTCATCATCTGAAGATTGAAGAAGGCTAAATTTAATTTAGAAGTTATTGTAATTTCAAAGTTGTATTTATTTTTTCTCTTTTCTTTCCTTTAAAGGGTTAGAGGCAAGGTTCTATGTCCTCCTCAACTCCTCTTTTCTTGTTATAATATTTGATATTAATAAAATTTAAAGGTGCCGCCCGGGTTCGTGGATAAATATTTCTGGCACAATCGATCTTTGTTTCTAAATTACTATTGTAAAGTAATTGTAAATGAAATTGACAAGGGGACCGACACCGAAATGACACTTATCCGAAACGGTATTTTATTTCGGCCTAAATTTTGGAATGTCAGGCGAAATTTCATTTTTTTCCGAATTTTCAACCAAAAAACTTTTTTTTTTTTAATATTTGACCGAAATTTTGACCGAAATTTAATATTGAATAAAATAGACTTCTCTTTGTTGTACAGGATTTCGACCAAAAATTTGAAATTTCGGTCGAAAATTTGAAATTTCATAGGTCCGAAACCGGTACCTGAACCGAAATTTTAAACCATGTTTACGACAACAAGTTTCACAGGAAGGGTAGAGCTCTAGATGGTATTAAGAGTAATTAGAAGCATAGGCACATTTTATTTTTTTAATTGGCCGAATTAAAGGTCTTATTTTTTTAATCGGATAACATAGGAAATGGCCGAAGTCTAGTTTTATGTGGAGCTAAAGTTGGCCGAAAGATAGAGATTAATTTTAGGAAAAGTAGAGAGATTTTTGCTCCAAAAGGAGGTAGAAATGATAGTATTTTGTAGGACTTTTTCTACTTTAAGGATCAAGTTTATAGAGCTTTGGCGTTAAAATTCTCCTTCCATGTGCCTATTTTGTAGCAAGCATGGTTTTAAATTTCAACCGAAATTTCTGATTTCAGTTAACACCGAAACCTAAAGAGGCGAAATCTGAAATTGTCGAAATGTACCAGATTTCGGCCAAAATTCCTGGAATTTTGGTAATTTCGTCAAAATTTCTAAATTTTTTTTTTTTAAATCCTTTACCAAATTTCAGCCGAAATTTCGGCCGCGAAATTTCAGTCATTTCGGCTAAAAAAACCGACATTCCGAAGGACTTTACCGAATTTCGGCCAAAATTTCGGGATTTCGTCTGATATTTCGCTTTCGCCGAGGATTGAAATATACACCGAAACCAAAATTTAAAACCTTGGTACCAAGGTTTTAAATTTTGACCGAAATCACTGAAATTTCGGGTTTCGGTCAACCACGAAATCGAAATTGCATATACGCAAAACCGTATATTATTTCGTTCGAAATTTAGATCGAAATTTAGATCGAAATTTCGATCGAAATCTAGCTTCCACCGAAATTTCAGCCCAAATTTAAGGAATTCCACCCAAAAATCTAGCTTTTTTAATTATTTAATACTTATCCGAAATTTCGGACGAAATTTTCTATTGAATAAAATATTATTTTAATTAGTTTCATGGATTTTGGCCGAAAATTTCGGTTTCGCTGAGTACCGAAAGGCTTTACGAAACCGAAATTTAAAACCTTGTTTTTTGGGGGGGATTATAAGAGAAAAATTAAGATGTTTTTATGAGAATACAAATCAGGCATACAATTTTGATTATGAATTAAAGAATGAGTTTCTTTCTAGTATTCCACATTTGGATGAAGAGGCCTGATTAGTTTCCTGAAGGAAAGTAGAATGAACAATGCATAACCACCAAACATCCTTGGGAATGGGAAACTGAGGTAATTTTACTTTCCTTTCAGAAGAAAATACTATTTTGATGGCAACCAAATGGGCTCCTACTGGTCTTCATGTGGAATGCTCAGTTAGGGGTGACCTTTACAATGAGACAAGCCGAGTATTGTATTGTTATTAGGCATACCTCATTATGTTACAATTAGCGGTTGTGCCCGACTATAGAATTGCTATTTAATAGTTATTAAAAAAGATATTCCATAAACTCACTAAATTTTAATATTTAAGGAAGAGAATCCCTGAAATTTTGTTAAAAAATTTCTATTTAATATAATTTAAGAAGAAGAGTACAGAGAAACAAACATACATGCCTTCACCAACGCGAAGTCTCCACCTTGATGCAGAGATGATGCAGATGGTCGCCCTGATAAACAAAAGAGTGTTTGAACAATTATATTATATAATTCTTCGCCCCTTATATCTCTTCCATTTATTATTTTATGTCATTTTATTACTTTGGTCATGAGTTAACCAAGCTTCATACCTGGTATTTGGACTTTTTTTTTTTGAATTGTGAGATTTTAAATGGTGTAATCCCTTATAGGCCCTTATTTTTCCAAAAAGCACTCTACGGACCACATCATAGGATGATCCAAACCGTCCATGTTATGGAACACAACGTAAATAGGCTGTTTCACAAAAATTATTTCCATAGGATGATCCTAGCTGTCTGATCTATAGAGGTTTCCATAATATGCAGTTCTTATCTGTGGGACCCGATCCCTCGAGAGGGGTGGGGCGCGAGCCGCCATGCACTCTCTCTTGGTCTCTCGTACCCACGCGATTGGCGTGTGCATTTTATTATTGATTCGTCTTTCCTGTGAACTTGGGATCACTAAGGCAATCCGAATTCCACACGAAAGAGACTGACAGAGTCGCCACCTAGATGTGGGATCTAGGACCCATAATTAACCAGAAATCTAGACTCGCTACCTGGTTACGAGAATGGAAGGTATGGGGAGTTATCCACCACATGCACCATTCTTGTCCGATAATCGGTCTTCGATTCCAAAAGCTAACTCTTTTAAATTTATTTTAAATGGCTCATTCAACTCTATGTTAATGTGCGAACTAAGTGACATGCATCCTAGAATCTAATTTCAATGTGAATCCTAGATGTGTATCTTGATTTATTAATTTGTCTGGATTCATTCTAAGTGAAAGTTCTCCTAGAATTCTAATTTCATGGAAAACCCTAACTGATTTGATTAAGTATTTACAAGAAAATTAATATACAAAACACCACAATTTGTTTGTGGTGCCGACTCGCGGGTGGTATGCCATCAGACATCCAAGCTGCCTACGTACCCAAGCCTTACTGGGATCAGAGTCGACGTAGTTCGGTGCACCTAAGCTAAGCTACATATGCCTAACTCAACTAGGACACCGACTTAGACGGATTTGACTGTTTCAACAGTTTTAAGAGGAATTATTTAATTCAAGTTGAGGATTTTATTATCTTAGGATTTCATCTAAGATGCTATATGATTCTTATCTGAATGCAAGTTGTCCCTTAGACTAATGCAGGTTTGCCTACATCCTAGTTTACTAGGCTTGTCTTAAGGAAAGATTGGGTGACTAGTGTAACTAGACCTATGGTACGGTTGCTATACATAGCAAGCGTCCGTGATGAGGCTGGACTCCTAACTCTAGGACTCCCTAAAATTTAGGACACGACACAACACTAGTGTTCCTAAATTGGGCTCTAATGGTTCTTAGATTGGAAACCATAATCCAATGGTTCCGAAAGACTCGAGACAAATCAATTCAAATTCTTGAAGTTAATTAATTTCAGATTTCATGGATTTTCGATTTATGGACACTTGAGGATTACCAATGGTTCTAGGGTTCACCAATTTCGGCCCAGAATAGCATCCAAGGAAGGGAATCGTGCGTTCTTTCCTTGCGCAATTTAATACTTAGGTTATAACATCTTATTGCCTGGCATATCTCAGGATTTCCGTGGACAGTAACCTCGGAGCCAACAACATGCTATAGCTTAAGTATTCAAATTGTCAAAGATCGGTTGCAATTGGGATACGATTATGGATGCACTGGCCATTTTTCCAGGAAAATCTAAAGATCCTAAAATTTCTGTTTCAATGGATTAAGGAGTGAACATGTGACAAAATTTAAGGTTCTTTGGAAATTTTCACAATGATTTTTAATTAATTTCGAATTTTCAATGGATTTTATCAATTTTAAGCATATGAGTGATTTTACAAGTGAAATTATTGCAAACAAATTCGAAATGAGTTGAAATTTCTACAGCAGCAAGATATGATGAAATGTAGCTTACGGAAAGAGTTTTACAGATTTTTACATTAAGCTCATATTTAATTTCGATTTAACAATTGATTGACCAGATTGCACAAATAACACAGAAACCACTAGAAATATGAATCTAAATTCAATGAAATTTCTACAGTAATAAGATATAAGTAAAAATAACATACTGAGAAATTTTCATGAATTTTGGAAACCATTTACTATCAGTTTCAGATTTTTTAATTTTCAGACCAGATTATGAATTAACCCTACATCCCATATGAAAACAGATCCAAATCACTTGAAACTTTTACAGTAACTAGAAATGTGAGATTGAAGACTACTGTAAAAATTTTAAGAATTTTAGTTGTGATCTGATGTCAGTAACAATTCCTTCAAAAGCTGATAAATTTCAAAGAAAGCATAAAATAATATACCAAACAAATTCTACAAATTCTCAAAATTTCATGGTAGAATGTACTGGTATCATATTAGTTTCCCACGAAATTTCATTAATTTTGGAATTCATTTAGTATATATTTTATTTTCGAAACACTCATGGAGATCATGATTTTGAGCATACATATTTAATTTTCAACTAAATCCAATTAAATACTAAAAATCATGCAAATATACCAAATAATTCTAGAAAAATCTAAAAATTAAGTACCTACCTGTGATCGAAATCCTCGTCGAATCCGAGAGCCAAAAAATTCGAAAATCGCACCGCCGCTTGATCCGCTTCCGCTTTCTTTCTCTTTTTCTTTGTTTTATTTTCTTTTATATTTTTTTTTATATGGAACAAGGGAGAGAGATGGGGAGAAACAAATAAGGAGAGAAAGTAGATAATGATAGTGTGAGAGTGAGAGAGTGAGAGATATTGAGGGAGGGAGATATTGAGGGAGAGAAAGAGAAAACTATCCAAAAACAATGTGTTGTTTTTCTCCTCCTTTCTTCCTCTCATCACCTCTCTTTATATAGTGAAAAACTTAGTGGAGAGGTGGAAATAAAAAATGAGAATGGTGGGTGTGGTGGAGAATAATGGAATATATAATGGTAATGGTGGGAATGGTGGTGGGAATAATGGAATATATAATGGTAATGGTGGGAATGGTGGTGGGAATAATGGAATATATAATGGTAATGGTGGGAATGGTGGTGGGGATAATGGAATATATAATGGTAATGGTGGGAATGGTGGTGGGGATAATGGAATATATAATGGTAATGGAGATAATGGTGGTGGGGATAATGGAATATATAATGGTAATGGAGATAATGGTATTATTTTAAAGGGAAAAATGAAGTTAGTGGAAATGGTAGAGAAAGTTAAGTCATGCTAATGGTGAGTCCCACTTTGTGGGTTCCGCACAAGCGGGCCCCACATCAGCGGGCCCTACACAAGCGGGTCCCACATCAGCGGGTCCCACACAAACGGGTCCCACATCAGCGGGTCCCACACAAACGGGTCCCACACTAGCAGGTCCCACACTAGCAGGTCCCACACCAGCGGGTCCCACACAAACGGGTCCCACACCAGCGGGTCCCACACTAGCAGGTACAAATTCTCCCTAGTTTAGATTTTTCTGAATAATCCTTCTCAACATTTAGCGGGAAAATGCGAAACACGACGGAAATGACCAAAAATATTTAGAAATGTAACAAACGGATGCGGGAAAGAAAGACATTGGAAAACCGACGGAAAACAAACCCTAATTTCTTTATCGATTAAGGTAGAGCAAAATGGGGTGTCTACAGATGCCCCTCTTTGGTAGAGATGACGTAGTCATCGAATACCAAAGTCAAAATGACAGAGCCATTTTGCGTAGCTTTAATCGACAAAAGACTCTACACAAAACGGAGCCTAGACGCAAACATTTACTACCTAATGCAAGACCCTAAATGAAATCCTAGAATTAGAACATAATAAGAAATCCTGATGCGGTGCCGTTCACAAACGGGCAACGAGAGAATGAGATACCAGTTTCGAATGGATTCCGAAGAGAAAGAACAAAGATCGTTCTCAAGCGGTTTTTAAAAGAAAATGAGACATCTTTCACAAGCGGGCTCAAGGAGGATAAGAGACCATTCACAAATGGACTCAGAAAATTAGGTACCGTTTACAAACGGGCTCAAAGAGAACACGGGACCATTCACAAATGGACTCGAGAAACGAGGCACCGTTCACAAACGGGCTCAAGGAGAACATGAGACCATTCACAAATGGACTCAGAAAATGAGGTACCGTTCACAAACGGCCTCAAGGAGGATATGAGACCATTCACAAATGGACTCAGAAAATGAGGTACCGTTCACAAACGGGCTTAAGAAGAAGATGAGACCATTCACAAATGGACTCAGAAAATGAGGTACCGTTCACAAACGGGCTTAAGGAGAGGACGAGACCATTCACAAATGGACTCGAGAAACGAGGCACTGTTCACAAACGTGCTCAAGGAGAACATGAGACCATTCACAAATAGACTCAGAAAATGAGGTACCGTTCACAAACGGGCTCAAAGAGAAGACGAGACCATTCACAAATGGACTCGAGAAACGAGGCACCGTTCACAAACGGGTTTAAGGAGAAGACGAGACCATTCACAAATGGACTCGAGAAACGAGGCACCGTTCACAAACGGGCTCAAGGAGAATAAGAGACCATTCACAAATGGACTCAGAAAATGAGGTACCGTTCACAAACGGGCTCAAGGAGAAGACGAGACCATTCACAAATGGACTCGAGAAACGAGGCACCGTTCACAAACGGGCTTAAGGAGAAGACGAGACCATTCACAAATGGACTTGAGAAACGAGGCACCGTTCATAAACGGGCTCAAGGAGAACATGAGACCATTCATAAATGGACTCGAGAAATGAGGCACCGTTCACAAACGGGCTCAAAGAAACAAGATAGCTTCAACAACGAAGAATTTAGAGATTTTTCATAAACTTGAATTTGACGTAGGATTGGATTTGATGAATTTTTGATTTTTCAGAAATAAGGCACCGTCCACAAACGGGCTCAAGGAGGACATGAGATCATTCACAAATGGACTCAGAAAAATGAGACACCGTTCACAAACGGGTTCAAGGAGAAGACGGGACCATTCACAAATGGACTCGAGAAACGAGGCACCGTTCACAAACGGGCTCAAAGAAACAAGATAGCTTTGATTGATGAATTCAACAATGAAGAATTTAGAGTTTTTTCATGAACTTGAATTTGACATAGGATTGGATTTGATGAATTTTTGATTTTTCAGAAATAAGGCACCGTCCACAAACGGGCTCAAGGAGGACATGAGACCATAAATGGACTCAGAAAAATGAGACACCGTTCACAAACGGGTTCAAGGAGAAGATGAGACCATTTAGAAATGGACTCGAGAAAAGAGGCACCGTTCACAAACAGGCTCAAAGAAACAAGATAGCTTTGATTGATGAATTCAACAACGAAGAATTTAGAGATTTTTCATGAACTTGAATTTGACATAGGATTGGATTTGATGAATTTTTGATTTTTTGAACTTAATGAAATCGGGGATGTTACAGATCGTGCTTGACAAAGATATCGGAAACTAGGACTTTGACGAATGATGAAACGGCAAACCGTGACGAATGATGAAACGGCAAACCAAAGAACCATTACTAACAAGAATGGATTAGAAACACTTTTATGAAACTTCAACAAGATTTTTCTCAAAGAGACTGCTGGTCTTGTCTTTGGGGATTTGGATGACTGAAACCTTGAACAAGACACTTGAAATTGGTAATCTAGAACAACGGCTCTCTTGGATATAATCATGGAAAAGTGGGACTTGCCTCTTGATAGGTGTTTAGATAAACATTTCTTGACCAAGATAGTATTTAACTAACTGGAAGGAAATTCTGAATTTTAACGGTTCATCTTTCTGAGAAATTGGCTCGACCATCATTGCATCTGAGGCTCTTCCAAGCTTAAGATGCCTTCCTGGAGTATGATCTTTTTACGGAAGCTGGGCTTTCTGATGTTTCTACTTCTGAATTCTTCTGGGTTGATCATCTTTGAAATGAAGCTGTTTGACTGGATTCTCAAGCTCTTTCAGGTACAATCGCAGGGAGCTGACGAAGCCGGGCCTCCTTCACCGAGACAGTTGCATCATTTTGGACACAAGGACGACGATTGACTCTTTTTAAAGAGAAAACTTAGATAAAAGACACTACTCAAAGGATTGAGGAGCTCTGAAGGAATGAACATAGAATAACAACGATTGATTAACTATACTGACAGACACAGTAATGCTTCTGACTTAGTTAACGTTTTATTTGGTAAGTCTATCCTTTCAAGGAATATTTTTTTCAATTGGTAAACACTGGACTTTTTCCTTAAAACAGTAATGCCTCAATGATTTAATTACAACTCCTAGGATTGCTTAGCTCCAATGCCCCCAGTTTTGAGGATGTCACTTGAATTTGTTTGAACTTCAATTGATCTTCAGTCCTGATACCGGCTGTAACCTTCTTATAAATTTGCTTGAACTTCAGTTGATCTTCAGTCTTGATACTGGCTGTAGCCTTCTTATAATGATTCTCTTACCGTGACCAAGTCACCTCTTCAGGGTTTTTAACTTGGCGGACCGTGGTAGCCTTAACTTTTGCCTGAACCGTCTTTCTAGGTTTTCGATTCAGCAGGCTATCCCCTTAGCTTTTGCCTAAGCCGCCCTTTCGGGTTTTCAACTTAACAGGGGAATGATCTTAAATTTTGCCTAAACCGCCCTTTCAGGTTTTCAGTCTAGCAGATCTTCAAACTCCATTTTTTTTTATTCATCATCATTTTTTTGTTTTTGTTTCGGGACCTAGATCATTAGTTCTGAACACCGGAAGGACTTTATAGGTAGGATAGGGCTTTTCAAAGAATGGCTTAAGGTTCAACAAAGATTTCGACCGAACCTGTGAATAGGTTGCCTACATATCCCAAGGTAGGAATCAGGTCGTGTATAGTTCAGGGCGAATGCCCCTAGTTTGAAGATAAATTGTTCGAAAGTTTATTGATTTTTCTTTTTTTTCTTCTTTCTGGAATAATTGACTTCTCTTCTTTAGGAACTTGTCCCCTTTTTTTCTGAAAGGATTGAATTTCTTTTTTTTTTTTTGGATTGATTGAATTGCTTTTCTTTTTTGAATTGACCGAACTCAGTTTAACCGAGCTGCCTACGTACCCCAGTGTAGGGATCAGGTCTCGCGTAGTTCGGGGCGAATGCCCCTAGTTTGATGGGTTTTCAAGAAAATTTCATTTAGGTTCGAAGGGTTTGCAAACCAGTATTCTTTTGACGTTGGGTTCTGATTTTGGGATTTATTCGGCCAAAGGAGGCCTTCCGATGTTCAGATTGGGAGTCGATCTAGTTTACTAGAGTCCCTCTGGTACTGATTATTTATTTTTTTATTTTCTTTTTCTTTTTTTTACGGAGTTTGACGGCATTTCCAGGTAAGAGATAATAAATCTTCTTCTTTCAAGATTCTAATACGTGCCTTCGACTTTCATAGAGCGAAACTTGTTCTTCGACATCCTCCATCTATGGATTTGTAACTCTTGATATCTGATGATCACTTTTCAATGCTTGCTCTTGAACTTCTTATCTCGAATTTGATGGCTTCATGTTATGAATTTGAGAACCAAGGTCATTGATTGGAAATATGAAAGTTGTTTCCACTCCATGCCCCTTGCATAGCATATGATATTCACTTCATTCTTTCTTGAACCTTCTATCTGGGTCTTTCTCTTGGCATTAATGGTAACACTTACCGGACCATCTTTTTATCCTCAAAATAGGTTTACCAATTCTTCACACTCTTCAGAGGGTAATGTATTTTCAATCGGCATTTACTGGATCAAGGTTTCAGTGCCAGTGTTTACCACTTTAATTTCATCTTTGAAAGGCTGAGATTGGCGCTCCTCCTCTTGTTCAAGTAATCGTTGTGACTCAAGTGGAGTTTCGTCAATTTTGTCCTCATTTGAGGAGGGAGTCTTATTTTAAGATCAGAAGCACACTTAAGAAATAGACACAAGTGAACTATTGGAACTGAAATTTTATTTAAAGAAAAAAAATACTACATCTCACAACCTATCCTGAACATGTTCAGGATTCACAACTCTAAAAGAAAAGCAAAAGATAACTTGCCTCGACTAGGCATTAACCTTGAACTGTAGAACCGGACTCAACAATTGTACTGACCATGATGGCTGACTCAAAATAAAATAATAAACGACTAAAACTTTAACTGCCGCAACTGTCTAGCTTCGGAGGCTCGGCGAAAGCTGGCTCATAAATGGTACTTTCAACTTCTGATTCTTTTCATTGCAACCGGGCCTGTGCTTCTTTGAACCCTCAGTTATCTAAGCATTGCGATCGGCTGGCGGCAGTACTGCATGATTCGGGTAGGCTAATTTTTTTTTCATCAATCAACTTTTGGATCCTGAGTTTTAAGGCAATGCAATTATCAGTAAGGTGGCCAGGGCCTCTATGGTATTCACAATACTGGTCCATTCTCCAATTTGTTGGTAAAGGATTAGGAGGAGCCCTAATGCCGGGTAGGGTAATGTGACCTGAAGCTAACCCTTGCTGCAAAATGACTGATGATGGAAATGGGAGAGGGGTAAATTCCTTCTTGAGCGCTTGCTTAGGTGTTGCTGTTAACTGATTGTATTTGAATACCATAGGGTTTTGTAACTCCTTGATTTTTTTCGAAGTAAAATTGCCTCTGTTATAAACCCCATGTATTGTGGCCACTTTGATTTCCTGACCTATGGAGACCGGGCTCATCACTGTACATTGCTGGTCGTGATTATCGTGAGACTTTCTCTTCATTTGCTCAAACCACGGTTTGTGGTCATCAGGAAAGGATGAAGCTTCGCCGCTTGACAAAAGATTTTGAGGGTCGAGGAGCCCCATGTCTATAAGGTCTTGAATATCATATTTCAAGCTGAGGCATTTATCAGTTGCATGACCATGACGTAAATGATAATCACAAAATTCTTTCATTTGGAAGGTCCCAGGACTGGGAAGAGGATTAGGAACAGGCTCTGATTCCAATAGTGTTATCATTCTTTCCTTGAGCAACCATTTCAAAGCATCAGGTCGCGAGATCGGCAAGTCAGTGAATTCTCTTTTAGTAGTCTCAGATGGTGGCTCTTGGTTATATTCAAGAATTAAGGGCCCAATAAAATCCTGCTGGTGCTGAGAGATAGAGTTTCTGGTAACAACACCTTGGACTTTGGTATTTTTGTCAGCGAAATGCTTCGAACTTTGGGACTGACAATACCAGGTTTGCATTTGTTGCTTCATCTGATGAACTTCTTCTGTTAGCGCAGCCATTTGTCTAGAGAGATTCACAATTAGTTCTTCCAAACCCATAACCATGGAGAGGCTCGGATTTTTGCCCTTAGAGACAACAGTGGTTGGACCAAATTTCTCAGTAAGTTGAGCTTTGATGAATTGATTTTCTTCCTTCAATTCCTTCATCAGTTGGACGAGCTGGGCCAGGGTTTCTGTGACATGAAAGAGCTGAAAATTTTCCATAGAATCGGCCATCGGTAGGAAAAAGTGGATAGAGAGACTTCCAAAGAAAATGGGGAATTAGCTTCTTCACTGGCCACGAATAGATTCAAACCCAAGAAGCTTTCCTGGATTTTCAGCAGTGAGCAATCCTGACATAGGAACAATAAACACGAGATGCGAGCTTGAAATTCAGGGAATTTCTCCTTTCTATGATTGACATGATAATTATGATACGACTAGATAAGGAACGAGAGGTAAAATGATGGTTCCTCAAAACAAATACACACAGCAATGATGACATAACAGCACGCGGGGAATGCCCCTCGTTCAAGGATTATGAGAGTAAACTCTGAAGGATTCAGCAGAAATATTCTTGAAAAAGGTATCCCCTAGAGGAGGAAGAGACCAAGGGTACAGGCAAGATTGGATCATCAAGATTGCATGATCAAATGATTGAGACACAATTTCCGCCAATGAAGACACAATCGAATCCCACAAGAGACGAATGATAGACACATGATCAAAATGTGAGATTGCATAGGATTACTTTCAACGGGTAGATCAAGAATAACTAAT
Organism: Tasmannia lanceolata; assembly: GCF_043159265.1. Classification (NCBI taxonomy): domain Eukaryota; kingdom Viridiplantae; phylum Streptophyta; class Magnoliopsida; order Canellales; family Winteraceae; genus Tasmannia; species Tasmannia lanceolata. Next base: position 10,658,098 of record NW_027518701.1, on the reverse strand, counting down.
CCTATGAGATCTTTGGAAATGATGGGATTTATATCCTAACCCCAAAGGAAAAGTTTTTAGTCTTCGCACATTTTAACAGTGTTACCTGAAGGCATCAACCCTAATCCTAATCTAGCGGAGTGGAGAGAGGATCTCGACTCATGACTTTGTTTGTGTACCTAGGACCGATCGTAGCCATTGGAAGATGGACTACGGCCTAATCTAGACACAAATGGGTAAGATATCCTAAACTAGGCTCACACATGTGGTGCACATGTGTTCGTATACTGCATGCATGTGTGGGTTAATCTAGGGGTAAGGCCAAGAGTCCCCTTAGCGCGAATCCATGTTCGATATACTGTACCAGTGTCCGGCGTATCAGTACGTGAACAAGAGATCCGTTTACGCACCATAAAGGTACTAGGCTAAGGGTGGAATGCTTCTCTAGCACAGAGGCACCAGGTGATGAAATCCCAGTCAACCATGCTAGATAACACTCCGGGTTCCTAAAATAGGACGTGTGTGCATGTGAAATGCAAGGGTTTAGATGCAAGTGATGTAAGTGTGTGCAATAAGTTCGCGCAATCTATGATGCCTTCAGGTTTTGTTAAATTAAGTTCGAGTAAAATGTGATGAGAAAATAAAACGAGACAAACTAATCTAACAAGTATAGAGTTTTTATGAGCCAGTTAAATTAAATTCAAATGAATTATCTTTTGAAATTTTAATGAAGTTAGGTGGTCCCCAGCAGAGTCGCCAGACTGTGGGACCCGATCCCTCGAGAGGGGTGGGGCGCGAGCCGCCATGCACTCTCTCTTGGTCTCTCGTACCCACGCGATTGGCGTGTGCATTTTATTATTGATTCGTCTTTCCTGTGAACTTGGGATCACTAAGGCAATCCGAATTCCACACGAAAGAGACTGACAGAGTCGCCACCTAGATGTGGGATCTAGGACCCATAATTAACCAGAAATCTAGACTCGCTACCTGGTTACGAGAATGGAAGGTATGGGGAGTTATCCACCACATGCACCATTCTTGTCCGATAATCGGTCTTCGATTCCAAAAGCTAACTCTTTTAAATTTATTTTAAATGGCTCATTCAACTCTATGTTAATGTGCGAACTAAGTGACATGCATCCTAGAATCTAATTTCAATGTGAATCCTAGATGTGTATCTTGATTTATTAATTTGTCTGGATTCATTCTAAGTGAAAGTTCTCCTAGAATTCTAATTTCATGGAAAACCCTAACTGATTTGATTAAGTATTTACAAGAAAATTAATATACAAAACACCACAATTTGTTTGTGGTGCCGACTCGCGGGTGGTATGCCATCAGACATCCAAGCTGCCTACGTACCCAAGCCTTACTGGGATCAGAGTCGACGTAGTTCGGTGCACCTAAGCTAAGCTACATATGCCTAACTCAACTAGGACACCGACTTAGACGGATTTGACTGTTTCAACAGTTTTAAGAGGAATTATTTAATTCAAGTTGAGGATTTTATTATCTTAGGATTTCATCTAAGATGCTATATGATTCTTATCTGAATGCAAGTTGTCCCTTAGACTAATGCAGGTTTGCCTACATCCTAGTTTACTAGGCTTGTCTTAAGGAAAGATTGGGTGACTAGTGTAACTAGACCTATGGTACGGTTGCTATACATAGCAAGCGTCCGTGATGAGGCTGGACTCCTAACTCTAGGACTCCCTAAAATTTAGGACACGACACAACACTAGTGTTCCTAAATTGGGCTCTAATGGTTCTTAGATTGGAAACCATAATCCAATGGTTCCGAAAGACTCGAGACAAATCAATTCAAATTCTTGAAGTTAATTAATTTCAGATTTCATGGATTTTCGATTTATGGACACTTGAGGATTACCAATGGTTCTAGGGTTCACCAATTTCGGCCCAGAATAGCATCCAAGGAAGGGAATCGTGCGTTCTTTCCTTGCGCAATTTAATACTTAGGTTATAACATCTTATTGCCTGGCATATCTCAGGATTTCCGTGGACAGTAACCTCGGAGCCAACAACATGCTATAGCTTAAGTATTCAAATTGTCAAAGATCGGTTGCAATTGGGATACGATTATGGATGCACTGGCCATTTTTCCAGGAAAATCTAAAGATCCTAAAATTTCTGTTTCAATGGATTAAGGAGTGAACATGTGACAAAATTTAAGGTTCTTTGGAAATTTTCACAATGATTTTTAATTAATTTCGAATTTTCAATGGATTTTATCAATTTTAAGCATATGAGTGATTTTACAAGTGAAATTATTGCAAACAAATTCGAAATGAGTTGAAATTTCTACAGCAGCAAGATATGATGAAATGTAGCTTACGGAAAGAGTTTTACAGATTTTTACATTAAGCTCATATTTAATTTCGATTTAACAATTGATTGACCAGATTGCACAAATAACACAGAAACCACTAGAAATATGAATCTAAATTCAATGAAATTTCTACAGTAATAAGATATAAGTAAAAATAACATACTGAGAAATTTTCATGAATTTTGGAAACCATTTACTATCAGTTTCAGATTTTTTAATTTTCAGACCAGATTATGAATTAACCCTACATCCCATATGAAAACAGATCCAAATCACTTGAAACTTTTACAGTAACTAGAAATGTGAGATTGAAGACTACTGTAAAAATTTTAAGAATTTTAGTTGTGATCTGATGTCAGTAACAATTCCTTCAAAAGCTGATAAATTTCAAAGAAAGCATAAAATAATATACCAAACAAATTCTACAAATTCTCAAAATTTCATGGTAGAATGTACTGGTATCATATTAGTTTCCCACGAAATTTCATTAATTTTGGAATTCATTTAGTATATATTTTATTTTCGAAACACTCATGGAGATCATGATTTTGAGCATACATATTTAATTTTCAACTAAATCCAATTAAATACTAAAAATCATGCAAATATACCAAATAATTCTAGAAAAATCTAAAAATTAAGTACCTACCTGTGATCGAAATCCTCGTCGAATCCGAGAGCCAAAAAATTCGAAAATCGCACCGCCGCTTGATCCGCTTCCGCTTTCTTTCTCTTTTTCTTTGTTTTATTTTCTTTTATATTTTTTTTTATATGGAACAAGGGAGAGAGATGGGGAGAAACAAATAAGGAGAGAAAGTAGATAATGATAGTGTGAGAGTGAGAGAGTGAGAGATATTGAGGGAGGGAGATATTGAGGGAGAGAAAGAGAAAACTATCCAAAAACAATGTGTTGTTTTTCTCCTCCTTTCTTCCTCTCATCACCTCTCTTTATATAGTGAAAAACTTAGTGGAGAGGTGGAAATAAAAAATGAGAATGGTGGGTGTGGTGGAGAATAATGGAATATATAATGGTAATGGTGGGAATGGTGGTGGGAATAATGGAATATATAATGGTAATGGTGGGAATGGTGGTGGGAATAATGGAATATATAATGGTAATGGTGGGAATGGTGGTGGGGATAATGGAATATATAATGGTAATGGTGGGAATGGTGGTGGGGATAATGGAATATATAATGGTAATGGAGATAATGGTGGTGGGGATAATGGAATATATAATGGTAATGGAGATAATGGTATTATTTTAAAGGGAAAAATGAAGTTAGTGGAAATGGTAGAGAAAGTTAAGTCATGCTAATGGTGAGTCCCACTTTGTGGGTTCCGCACAAGCGGGCCCCACATCAGCGGGCCCTACACAAGCGGGTCCCACATCAGCGGGTCCCACACAAACGGGTCCCACATCAGCGGGTCCCACACAAACGGGTCCCACACTAGCAGGTCCCACACTAGCAGGTCCCACACCAGCGGGTCCCACACAAACGGGTCCCACACCAGCGGGTCCCACACTAGCAGGTACAAATTCTCCCTAGTTTAGATTTTTCTGAATAATCCTTCTCAACATTTAGCGGGAAAATGCGAAACACGACGGAAATGACCAAAAATATTTAGAAATGTAACAAACGGATGCGGGAAAGAAAGACATTGGAAAACCGACGGAAAACAAACCCTAATTTCTTTATCGATTAAGGTAGAGCAAAATGGGGTGTCTACATTATCTAGATCAGAGGGTTGGGATCATCCTATAGAAATGCTTTTTCAAGCACAACCTATTTACATTGCGGCCCATCAGATGGACGGTTTGGATCATGCTATATCATGGTCTGTACAGTACTTTTTAAAAAATACGGGACTATAAGGGCTTACACCATATAAAAACTCATTAATTGCTTAAAATATGGGTGGCAAAATTGGCAGATCCGGATCGAAACTGAACCGAAAATTCAGTTTCGGTTTGGCTAACCCAACCGATTCAAATTTTGGTTCGGTTTGGTTTGGGGGTCAAACCGAACCGAAACCAAATCGTTGTCCCCTATTTCCATTGATTATGTGTAAGGGGTGATAAAATTGGCCGAATTGAACTGAAACCAAGCCGAAACCGAACCGAAAATTCAGTTTCGGTTTGGTAGAACCAAACCGATTCAAATTTTGGGTCGGTTCGGTTTGGGGGTCAAACCAAACCGTTGCCACCCCTAGACCAAACCGATTCAAATTTCAGTTCAGTTCGGTTTGGTTTGGGGGTCAAACCGAACCGCTGCCACGCCTAGACTAAACCGATTCAAATTTCGGTTCGGTTTGGGGGTCAAACCGAACCATTGCCACCCCTAGCTTAAACGGTATAAAATCTCACTTTCAAAAGAAAAGACGAACGTATCCAAGAATAGAGGATTCTGCACTACTAAAGCATTCCTCTAATCTTCCTCAAATCACTGAATATTTTCTATGGAAAAAATTGAGAGCTGGAAAATACCTCCTTTCACCAACTTGAATTCTCCTAGAGATGAAAATAGTTGATCACTCTAATAGCCCAAAAGCTTAGCTAAGCATCTCTTCTTTCTGATCTTGGTTGCTCCAAAAAGAGATTCCCCACAAACCCACTAAATTACTATTTAATATTTAAGAAAAAAAATGAGATTCTCAATAAACCCACCAATTAAATTACTATTTAATATTTTTGTAAAAAAAGAGAGAGAGTAAAGAAACATGCATACCTACCTTCACCAACATGAACTCTCCCTGTCCAATGGTCCCTACTTTGATCACTGTAATAAATAAAGACTATTTTATTATTCCCGTCACATTTTAACATACACACACATAAGTAATAGATAGATAGATAAATAGATACACACACCCCAAATTGCAGAATCAACTTTTGTTTTTGAATTGTTTAATTTTCAAAAGAAAAGAGATAAAACACATGCAAGAACATTCCTCTAATCTTCGTAGTTCCAAAAACAGATTCCTCAGAATCCCACAAAATCACTCTCTAATATCTAAGAAAAAATAGAGGGCACAAAAAGGAAAATACCTATTTTCACCAGTGTGAACTATCAAAGACAAAAATAGCTAGTCACTCTGATAACCTTAAAACTTTGCGATACACATCTCTTCCTGGCTTTAATGGCAATATATAAAGTTTTTTTCTAAAAAAATAAATAAGGAGATAATATGTTTTGCATTTGCTAGGCTGTAAAGCAAAGCGAATCGTCCTTTGCTTTAGTTCATGAGAAAAAGTACGGAATGTTGGCAGTACTTTCAAGAAATTACGGATTCGGATATGTTTTAAAACAAGAATCAAACACGGGTGATTCTTCAACATCAGGTGGTAAAAAGTTTCCAAGACCCTTCTAACATTATCAGAACCAAGATGGAGTCCTCGTATGTTGGTCCTTCATGATTCACTTTTTCATTAATTTAGTATTTTCTTTGAGAGAAAATCCCTCTGTATTTAATGCATCTCACCCCATTGAAGTTGGCACACTGCACGAGGCTTCTTTTGGTTCGTCTGAATGTGTATTTGAACCGATAGAACCTTGGGTTCGCTTGGATCGTGGTCGTCGGAAATAACTAGAGACGGAAGGATGCTTGACACCTGTTAAAAAAAACTTTTTGGGACGTTGGGGCCTTCATTCACAGCTAGTTTGGTTTGGATTTGAAATTTCCCTTTGAACCTAGAGTTCCTTAGGTTTGTTTAAATCTTGGTCGTCGCCAATATGCATAGACGGTCGGATCCACGACACGTGGACATCAATATGGAACGGTGGTGTCTTCTAATAATACCGTCATCTCTCTATATGGGATTCCACCGGCGTACCCATTATTTCTGCCAGCGTACCCCTTGATATTCCGGCGGCGTACTCTAGAATCCGGCGGCAAACTTGATATCTTTGAACGATGGGTGTTTCTTGAATCAGGTAGTGTACTTGATATTCCAGCGGTGTTCTCATCCAAAAGAGACGTGAGAAATAATAAAATATTCAATAACGTCGCCGTTCTAAGCCATAAGCCAAAAGAGACGTGAGAAATAATAAAATATTCAATAACGTCTGCATTCTAAGCCAAAAGAGACGTGAGAAATAATAAAATATCCAATAACTTCGCCGTTCTAAGCCAAAAGAGACGTGAGAAATAATAAAATATTCAATAATGTCGTCGTTCTAAGCCAAAAGAGACGTGAGAAATAATAAAATATTCAATAACGTCGTCGTCTCATCCAAAAGAGATGTGTAAATAATAAAATATTCAATAACTTAGCCGTTCTCAACCAAAAGAGAAGTGATAAATAATAAAATATTCAATAACTTAGCCGTTCTCAGCCAAAAGAGAGGTGATAAATAATAAAATATTAATTTAAAGATAATGATTGACGTTGGGTTATGAATTTGTCAGGAAGGAGAAAAATACGAGGACTCTGATCATGTCAAAAGGGTCTTGGGGTCTTCTTTCCACCCGATTTTGAAGAATCACCCGTGTTTGATGATTGTTTTAAAAAGTATCTGAAATCCGTAATTTCTGGAAACTACTACGCCATTCCGTACTTTTCTCTTAGTTCATTCGCCTTTTCTTCTCTCTTGATGACTCTATTTTCTTACACATTTAAGGCACTGATTAAATTACACTTACACCCCTACAATAGCAATAATGCCCAACATAGAAAAGTCAGTGGGTGTAGTTCATGACTTTCTCTCTTTTTTATGGTATTGTAAAGCATTGATAGAGAAATAAACCTAAAAGTATAAAGAAACAAGTTGTGAGTGGGACTGGGCATATACTGCATTATTGCAAGCCTGAGATCAAGGGTGTGGATGTTTTTTGGCCTCCGCATTTAACGTTTGAGTGTGACTGGATATTCTCAATATCTCATAGTCTCATAGTGGAAGACAAATCCCTTCTAATTTTCAGGCTTTTTTTCTTCATAGAATTTTTGTGACATTGATTTTTTGTGTAGTGATATATCCGCCCCTTTTGATTACTTGGACACCCAGCAGCAGTCTACGTGGCCATATATCACTTCCCTTATTTTTTTCTTCTGGAAATTAAATGATATATTTGTCCCCATTTCTTCCCCGGGGTACCCCCTTTAGTGTAAAAAGAGTGGTCACAATTGGAATATATGGGGTGGCCCGGGGAAGAAAAGGGGGTGACTTTATCGCTTCCCCTTTCTTAATACTACTTTTTAGAATAGAGAACACAATTTGTCATATTTTATATTACGCTACGAAATGGATAAACTACTGAGGATTATTGTAGTAAGAGAAGCCATTTTCAACATAAAGGTTGAAATAGAAGCTATTTTAAATTCTAAAGGGGAAATGATACCACAATCTTTTGACAATGTGAGATCCCATTATATTTCACTATATTTTCTCCTTTTCTGATACCGTTAAAGTCTACTAATTTTTCTATCGTAAGTCTAGGTAGTCAGTGCCCTCTACAAACCATTCGATTCATGTAATTTGGCTATTCTTGATCCAGAAAAGCATTATAATGTTGTGACTGGTGAGAAAAAACTGGCTATAAAGCCCTCGGGTTGCTTGCAATAATGTGGTGCAATCAGTATTGGTAGGACTCAAAATGAACTAGCTAGCTAAATCATTTTTTCAAGACAAATTCCTTTCTTGAAAGCATACAACTTGATACAAGGAGCATCGAGCAGCAACACAAGCTGGAGATCAACACAACCGGCAACTAAAATAAACTCGTGGGGGTTTGAAAACACATGCCACCGTTTGGAAAAACAACTCCAATTTAACACGTGAAGCAAAGCTCCTTCACCCATGTGAAAGAGCTAATGCTCTCTTCACAAGTGATGTCCCAAAAATAAGCTTTATTCAATCTATATCTTTCTTTCTTCTGCCATTACAATATATAGATTCAAAACTAAAGAATAGCAACCCCAAATACTTGCGTAACAATTATTCTCCATCTTCTATCTAAAGTAACAAAAATAAAAGCAAGAAATATGACTAAGATAATCCTAAAATATAAATCCCGTAATTGGCATATACCATATCCGAAAAATGCCCATAACTTGCTCAAATCAAGTCCAAATCGCGTGATCTTAGGCTAGTTACATAAGTAATTGAAAAACCTTTCTAAAGATACCAAAATCAAGCAAAAATAGCAAAATTTGACACCAAAAACATGGGACACAAATAAAATGACGAAAAATTAGAAAATAATGAATAAAGATTTGTTTCGCACTGCCGTTTTGCATCATTCACCCCTACTCGTAGAAAACTTGACCTTGAGTTTAGGCCATCGTCATCCAAATCTAATTTTCAACATTGCACTAAACTTTTATTCTTCATTTCTTCATCTTTTCTCGATCCTTTACATGATGCCTAGCCATGAAAAAGGGCTCTCAAAGGCACTCTCAGATCCATGGGTGTCTTCTCATGGATGCGGGCTTCGAGTAGTGCTAACTATGTGTGAATGTTTTCACTTGTTGTTAGAGTTCTTCGTTCTGTGCAGCTAGATCATGCTGTATGATATTAGGTGCAACAACTCCTTCATCCCGTTGTGAATGCGTCAGAGATCTCCTGTGCTATGATACCAACTGATGCAGAGAGTGTCGAGCGGGAACACAAGTTGGAGATCAACACAAGCATCAACTAAAATAAACTTGTGGGGGACTGAAAATCGATTCGACGGTAAACTCCAAATAACATGTGAAAGGAGCAAAGCTCTTTTACCCATGTGTAAGAGCCAATGCTTTCTTCACAAGTGATGTCCCAAAAATAAAATTTATTCAATCTATATCTTTCTTTCCTCATGCCATTACAATATATAGAGAGCCAAAACTTAAGAATAGCAACCATAAATACTTGCCTAACGATTATTCTCCATCTTCTATCAAAAGTAACAAAAATAAAACCTAACGATTATTCTCCATCTTCTATCAAAAGTAACAAAAATAAAAGCAAGAAATGTGACTAATATAATCCTAAAATTGAAATCCCGTAATTGACCTATATCATATCGTAAAATGCTCATTACTTGCTCAAATCAAGTACAAATGCCGTGATCTTAGGCTCATTGAAATTTTAATTTTTGTGTTCAAAATTATAACTTGAACCAATCTTATCATGATGATACTAATTTTGAAGAAAAGTTTGGGAAGGGAAATGTTTTCTTTCTTTTTTTTCACACGAAAAAATATAACTTGAACCAACCTTATTCAATTTTTATAAAGGGGAACTTCGATTTAGGATGTTATCCCTAAATATTTTCCCAAGAATGAACTTTCCGTCAGAAATATTTTTTTTGCAATCCAAACGGGGTCTTTTGTTATAGAGCTAGCTCAGTCATTTAGGAGCGCGTGTATAATACAACTCTTTGTATGCATTCTATTTTCACCTACAGTAATTTAGAAACTCTTTGGATAGGTCTACAAAAATATAATATTATAAGTAAATGATTTTCAAGTTAAAATATGATTATTTGTAAATAATAAATATAATAGTTTAGAAATGAATAGTGACCCCAAAGAGGCTTTAATGTCTAGTTTACAAGTCAGTCCCTGTTTGTTTGGGATTTAGAACCGATTGTGAATCCAAAACTGATAAACATAAATTGCAGCCGGGCTATGATTTTTTCAACCCCCACTTAGGATGATGCGCCCCCCTTTTAACGTGAATTAACGATAAGAGGGGGGCGCATCATCCTACAGCGGGGGTGAAAAATTCATCTCCCATTGCAGCCCAATAATCAGTTTTTTACTGACAATCTCGTTTCTCAAAATTAAAAACAAACAGGGCCTAAGGTGAAATTAAAATAATCGCGTTAGCAAAGGAGGCCGATTGGAATAAGAAAAGAATGGAGGCCGATTCCTATTCTTAATTACCGCAATCCAAATGCACCCTTGATATTTGATCCAACAATAGATTCGTAAAACTTATGCTGTTGTTGGATCATATATCAAAAGTGGTAGCTCGAACAGGAGCATGTCCACCCCAAGGAAGCAGGATTCGTTCCTCTAGGCAGGGATTCGCAATTCCCCGGAACACGAATCCTATTCGGGATTCGATTTGAATCCCCGAAAATTGGGAATCGGGGTTCGGATTCGTCGGAACCCCGATTCCTACTTTATATGAACCCTGATTCCCAGGCGATTCCCTGCGAATCCCAACTCCCCAGTGACTCCCGGCGATTCCCCGGCGAATCTCTATCGACTCTCTGGCAAACTCACGATTCCCGCTTCAAACCATCCCCGGAGCCTTTGATTCCCGCTTTCGAATCCCGAATCGAATTCCGCTTTTGATTCACGCCCTAGCAACCTTGGTCCACTCACTTAGCCTATAAATCTCATCAAAATATAATTTTATTTAATCGCATCAAAAATAATTTTATTTTCCCGGATTTTTAGCCACTTCTTACCATCTCCTCAATTATATGATCTGTAAAGAAACATGGGTACATCAAAATAAGAAACAAGTTGGCCACATCATTTTCTCCACGGAACCCTGTATGAGGTTTGATGGAACAAGGGCTTAGGATCATCCCGATCTACAGATCCGATCACATAACTGAGACATAAGGCATGCCAACAGCCGATGCTTGCAGCATAGATCAGATGGCAACCTAAGGCTAGGGAATGGCAATAGAGAAGAAGAAGAGCAATGTGGGGCAGGATATGTTGGTGACTTAAATGTGATTTACAGTGGAAGATTAAAACCCCAGAACGTAAAGATGCAAGTGAGGATGCAGATATCAATTCATATTATCTTTTTACCCTCGGTGAGGCTCTCTCTCTATGCTTCTTCTAACAGCTCATTCCACAGTTGCATATATGTTAGGTAGCATACCAATATGCCAAAAGCTTCAGAGCTGATGGAACGCATTACGCAAGGCCCTTTTAACCTGTCCCATACTAGGCTGGGCCCACCCAGTCTAATACCTAGGCGGGCCCCACTCACGACCTTAACAAGATATCAATCTATGTTTTCAATTTTTCCCGATGGATCTCACAAAGGTACAATTATTGGTTTGGACAGCTCATTGAACAGGCGAGGCTGTCTGTGGCCTCTCAACGATGCAATTAATGCTTTGAGAGTGATATACTCATCCCATTTTCTTCCTCTCCACCCTTTATGCTCTGTTTGGTTGCCGGGTTTTTTTTGTTCCTGGGAGTTTTGTGGGAGAGTAAGTTAAATTTTGGTCCCATCCCATGTTTGGTTGCCTTTTAGCACTAGGTTTATTTTAATCCCACTCTTGTAATGATTACTTGTGGGGTGAATTTTTTAATCCCACTTTTGTAATGATTGCATTTTCATCCCATCCCAAGATAACCCCAGGAACAAAAATAAACTCAGGAACCAAAAATAAGTTTGAGAAGAATTTTTTTCTACCCAACAGTTCAAGCAACCAAACAAAGGTTTTTTTTTTTCCCACCATATCTCCCGGGGTATTTTTTTCTCCCACATAACCAAACGTGGGATTTTTATTTTACCAGGATACTTCCAGGACTTTTTTTTTCCCACCTATCTCCCAGGGTATTTTTTTCTCCCACATAACTCCCGGGAACAAAAAAAACCTGGCAACCATACAGAGCCTTAAAGAGTATTTGTAACTATTCTTCAGGGATCTGATAGGGTCCATCTCAAAAGGCATTTCACATATGGTTTGTCGAATGTCAAACCAGCAACAAAGACTCACTAATTTTCAGCAGATTTTGTTATCATTCACGAGGTGGCTGGCCTGACATACGCAGACCATCTGCAAAATGCCTTTTGCGATGGACCCTGGTAGCTAACTAAAAGGGTGTAGAATTGACCGATGATTTGGCCAGTTTGAAATCTGTTTTTGGCATTTCTATGGATTTGTACGCTTTTCTTAGTCTCTTGTGCACGTGCCACGAGAAGACACCTTCTTCTCCTTTTTGAAAGCATAATTCCGGTTTTGCTAGGAACATGGAGAAGTCCATAGAATGTAAAGATGCAAGTGGGTAAGCAGATATCAATTCATATTTATGTTTTGGACCCTCGGTGGGGCTATGCAAGTGGAATAATTGTTTAGAAGCAGATTGAATAAAAGGAAGTTTCCCCAAGAAGTCCCCGGGATGTAAAGATCTAATAAGTACAATTCATATTCCCTCTTTTCTCTGGTGAGGCAATCAAATATCAATTCACTTCAAGGTACAATAATTGCTTTTGACATATCCTTGCAGATATCATCAATTCATGTTCTCTTTTACCGGTGGGTTTTCAGAGTTACAATTCTTGCTTTTGACAACTCATTCTACAGGCTAGGTCTAGATTTTATGTGTGCGCGTGAAGTCCGGTATTTTTTCTAAAACAGTAGTGGGCCCACTTGATAGGATCATCCAAACTGTTCATTCGGGTGTGGCCTCGTAGTCCAGTGTTTTTTTCCAAAAGTTCTGGACGGCACCTTCTATAGGATGATTCAAACCGTCCATTTGCCGGGCACAAAATAAATAGGTTGTGCTCCAGATATCAATTCTATAGGATAAATGTAACCCTCCGATCTATAGAAAGTTCCATAATGTGCAATTCCTCTACAAATTGGACGGTTAGGATCATCCTATGGAATGTGTAATTCCTTTACAAATTGGAGGATTAGGATCATCCTATGAAAACGATTTTTGGGGCACGACCTATTTATGTTTTGGACCAGCAAATGGGCCGTATAGTATTACTTGGAAACTACCGCACTCTACCGCCACACATCATATAAAATCTGGTGTAACTCTATCCATCTGTGTTTTATGGATAGGCTACTGATATAGGCACTACAATGTTCTAATAATTGCATAAACTCAGTTTGTTCTTTCTGTTAATGGCTTCTTAGGGCTTTTTGGGAACTGCAATAACATTTGAGTATTTAATAACTGTTTAATAAAGAAAAGACAACCTGAGTTTGTGCAATTATTAATCGTTAATTGAAGTGCGTAACGGAGAGAAGGATTAGAGAGAGTAATAAGAGAGAAGAATTAGAGAATTGGATGTAATAAGAGAATTTGATATAATTAGAGAGAAGATTAGAGAGAGTAATATGAAAGAGAGAGAAATAAGAGTGAGAGTAATAAGAAAGTAAGTAATTGAGGATGAGAAATGAAGAGAGATGGAGTGATATTTATAAGACTTGCAATATAATGAGTTACCAAAATACCCCAAAAATAGAGTTGTTATGGGGGTTATTTGGGTAAAAAACATGTGTAATCCCTAAAGTACCTCCAAATATAGTTGTTGGGGGGGGGGGGGGAAGGGGGGTTATTTGGGTAAAAACAAGTAAAATCACTTATGTACCCCACAAATATAGTTGTCGGGGGGTTATTTTGGTAAAAACATGTGCAATCCCTAAAGTACCCCAAAATATAGTTGTTGGGGGGTTATTTTGGTAAAAACATGTGTAATCCCTAAAGTACCCCCCAAATATAGTTGTTGGGAAGGGTATTTTTGGAACACAAGAAATTACACAATGTAATTTCGGAAATTACACAATGTAATTTCTGAAATTATGCCCCTCACTAGCCGTTTTTTCTAACTTTAAGAGGTATTTTTGATAAAACACAAAATATTTCAAAAAAACTTTAAAAAAAAAACAAAGGCAAAATTGCCAGTGGGCGGTGCCGTGCCGCGGGCCATGCCGGTTCATGCCGGCGGGCCGGCAAGCCTAGCCCGGCACGGCCCACACCTTCGTGCCGTGCCGAAACGGTCCACGTCACTACAGCAATCGTGTCGGGGTACCGCGGGCCGGCACAACCCAATTGCCACCTTGAGTTTGGACAGTTCATTGAACAGGCGAGGCTGTCTGTGGCCTCTCAAAGATGCAAATAATGCTTTGAGAGTGATATATTCATCCCATTTTCTTCCTCTCCACCCTTTGAAAGAGTATTTATAACTACTCTTTAGGTATCTGCTAGGGTCCATCGCAAAATAGGGGTGTTCGTTATTCGGTTAAAACCGAATAACCGAATAACCGAACCGAACCGAACCGAATTGGTTCAGTCGGTTCGGTTCGGTTTTTTTCCGTTTCGGTTCGGTTTCGGTTGTTTTTATTTGGTAATTCGGTTATTCGATTTCGGTTTCGGTTATCTCAAAAAAAAATCGGTTAACCGAAATAATGATAAAAATCATTATTTAAAAAAAAAAAGTGTGATACGGGCAATCCAAAGGATGCTCAAAACCGTCCATTTGATTGATCACAACTTAATTAGGTTGTGCTCCAAAAATCATTTCGATTGGATGATCCTGGCCCTCCGATCGAAACCAAGATTTTGCATTTTTCCCTCTTTTTTTCCCACTATTCGGTTATTCGGTTTATTTGGTTATAACCAAATAACCGAATTTTTAATCGGTTCGGTTTCGGTTCGGTTTCGGTTACCGAGATTTGATAACCGAAATTATTTCGGTTATCAAATTTCGGTTATTTCGGTTCGGTTATAACCGAATAACCACCCCTATCGCAAAAGGCATTTCACATATGGTTTGTCGAATGTCAAACCAGCAACAAAGACTCACTAATTTTCAGCAGATTTTGTTATCATTCACGAGGTGGCTGGTCTGACATGTGCAGACCATATGCAAAATGCCTTTTGCGATGGACCCTAGTAGCTAACTAAAAGAGATTGGAATAAGAAAAGAATGGATGCCGATTCCGATTCTTAATTATTGCAGACCAAACGCACCCTTGATATTTGAGCCAACAATAGATTCTTAAAACCTATGCTGTTGTTGGATCAAATATCAATAGTCTTAAAACCTATGCTGATTATATATTAAACAAAATATAATTTTATTTAATCTCATCAAAAATAATTTTATTTTACCTGATTTTTAGCCACTTCTTATCATCTCCTCAATTATATGATCTCAAGTCTCATCATCTCCGATCCTCCCTATCATTCTAGTGCCGCTTAAAAGCAAATTTTAGATGGAAGCATCTATGTTAGACCTCGACCGTTGGGCCAGTTTCTGACTTGAGTGTCGGAGTGGTTTCTCGGAGTCACAACTCTGGGACCGCTAACGTGTTTTCTGTGAGTGCAGATTCATCATAGATTGGGGCTCTACCAGCCATTGATTGTGGAACCAGATTTCGACATAATCAACTTCGATCAAATAGACCTTCAAATCCACGATGCGTAATGCAAATTTGGTATTCAAGAAAGCAAAACAGAAAACTCTATTTCTCAAAAAATTCCAATCGTACAACAACTCTTACACGCAGGTGCTTTTATAAGGAAAAAAATGAAAGGAAATGTTATCAGCACTATTGTATTTTGATGACGGCACTCCTCACTATATTAAAAGTACGGTATGGCCCGCACCATAGAATGATCGAAACCGTCCATTAGATGGACCACAGCCTAAATACGTTGTGCCCCAAAAATTATTTCCATAGGTTAACCCTAACCCTTCGATCTATAGAGGGTTAGGATCAATGCTCTAATATTCAGATAGGAGGGTTAGGATCAACCTATGGAAATGATTTTTGGGGCACAACCTATTTAGGTTGTGGCCCATCTAATGGACGGTTTGGATCATCCTATGGATTTGTACAACAATTGTTTAGAAGCAAATTGAATAAAAGGAATTTTCGCCGAGAAGTCCCCCGGATGTAAAGATCTAATGAGTGAGAATGCAAATATCAATTCATATTCCCTCTTTTCTCCGGTGAGGCAATCAAATATCAATTCACATTCCCTCTTTTCTCCGGTGACAATAATTGCTTTTGACATCTCCTTGCAGATATCATCAATTCATATTCTCTTTTCCCGGTGGGTTTTCAGTTACAATTCTTGCTTTTGACAACTCATTCTACAGGCTAGGTCTAGATTTTATGTGTGTGCGTGAAGTCCGGTATTTTTGTTAAAAGAGTAGTGGGGCCCACTTTATAGGATCGTCCAAACCGTTCATTCGTAGGGCCAGACCGTCAATAGGCTGATATCAAAATACGGTAGGGTGGGTACCAATATCCTTATCTTTATTGCCCCTTGGGTTTTTGCTACCTTTGAAGGTTTTTTATACTAAGGATGACCGAGTTTTTATATCGTGCGTGGCCTTGTAGTTCAGTGTTTTTTTCCAAAAGTTTTGGACGGCACCTTCCATAGGATGATCTAAACCGTCCATTTGCCGGGCCACAAAATAAATAGGTTGTGCTCCAGATATCAATTCTATACGATAATTGTAATCCTCCAATCTATAGAAAGTTCCATAATGTGCAATTCCTCTACAAATTGGAGGGTTAGGATCATCCAATGGAAATGATTTTTGGCGCACAACCTATTTATGTTCTGGACCAGCAAATGGGCCGTATAGTATTACCTTGAAAATACCGCACTCTACCGCCACACATCATATAAAATCTGGTGTAACTCTATCCATCTGTGTTTTAAGGATAAGCTATTGATATAGGCACTACAATGTTCTAATAATTGCATAAACTCAGCTTGTCCTTTCTTTGTTAATTGGCTTCTTAGGGCTTTTTGGAAACTGCAATAACATTTGAGTATTTAAATAACTGTTTAATAAAGAAAAGACAACCTGAGTTTGTGTAATTATTAAAACATGATAGTGTTAACATTAGTAAGTTGGGGTTAGGCAGACCTCTACCAGTGCGTTAATGAAAGTAAAAGACTTGTTTTGCAAAAAGGCCCATGAATGGTTAGGACTTAGGATCACATGAAGTCCTTTTGTCTATATATATATATATGAGGAAAGTGTTTCTACTCGGTCCCCTAGATAAGCTTATCTACTCCTCCCTTTAAAAAAATACTGTGGGCCCACGCTGTTTGGATGATCCAAAGCATTCATTTGATAGGTCTTAACATAGATAGGGTGTGCCCAAAAAATCAGCACCAAAGGGTCATCCTAGCCCTTCGTTTTGTTGGGCACACCGTGTCCAAAATGAGAAAACGGTTCCTACACATATGTGTAGATAAGTTATCTACACACTAGCTTAAAATACAGTGGGGGCCACATTATTTGGGTGATCCAAACCATTCATTTTTAAGGTCCTCACATAGATAGGATGTCCACAAAAAATCAGATCCATAGGATCATCCTAACCATTCGAACTGTGGAGGCAAAAAATGGACTAATTTGTGAAGGTTTAAAGACATCCATTTTACCTCCACAAATCGTAGGATTGGGATGATCCTATGGATCTAATTTTTTGTAGACACCCTATCTATGTGAGGGCCTCTAAAATGGATGGCTTGGATCACCCAAACAATGTGGGCCCCCACTGTATTTTAAGCTAGTGTGTAGAGAACTCTCTACACATATGTGTAGGAACCGTTTTCTCTCTCTCTCTCTCTCTCTCTCTCTCTATATATATATATATATATATATATATATATATATATATATATATATATATATATATATATATAAAGCATTCCATTACTTCCAAATCATTCAATCTTGCAAGACTCTTCTTAAGGCGCTTCATTATTCATTTGGATTCATGAGACTGTTTTAATATTATATGGCTGTTGGAATTCGGGTCTTTCTCTTCTTAAATATCATGTTCTAAGGCATACAAAAACTGGTACTCCAAAACCTTTCTTCCTTGGCTCTTACCATTTGTTATTTCATCTAGCTACATAAGAAGAGTATTATAGTTCCCATTAATTTTTTAGAGCTGTAATCTAATAGTAGCAAAACTCGAATTCATTAGTTTTAGCATAGTTGTAGCTCCAACACTATATATATACCTTCCTAATCACCAAAAGCCATGGAATTTCTGGCTTCTGTCGGAGTGGAAATTGTGAAGGGAGTAGGGGAGCAATTATGGGGCATTACGCGGCGTCAGATTGGCTATATTGTTCATTATAAGAGGAATGTTGATAACCTCAAAGGCCAAGTGTGTGGGGATTTGAAAAGGAAGAGGGATGACATAAAGAGGCTGGTAGATGAGGGTGAAAAGAAACTAGAAGGACCCAAAGAGGAAGTGAAAGAGTGGCTTAAAAAGGTCGATTCCATGGGGGTGGATGTTAGAAGAATAGATGAAGAAGCAAGAGAGAACAAGCGATGGTGTCCTGATTGGCGCTTGCGTTATCAGTTAGGTAAAGAAGCAGCAAGCAAGTTGGATGTTGTCAAAGGACTCATAGATAAGGATTTCAGTAGTAATTTATGCATTCCTTCGCCTCTAGAGAATACCAGTCCTTATAGGGATTTCAGGGTTTTTAGATCCACCAAATTAGCCAAGAAAAAAGTCATGGATTCATTGAATAGCGAGGGAATAAATATCATCGGGGTATATGGGATGGGAGGCGTGGGGAAGACTACCTTGTTCAAAGAAGTGGGCAAAGAGGTTAAGAGTGCAAAATTTTATGATTAGTTTGTAATGGTGACTGTGTCCCAAAATCCACTAGTGAAAAACATCCAACGCGAGATTGCGGATCAATTAGGCCTGCCACTTAAAGATGAGAGTCAATCGGTGAGAGCGAATAAGTTGGTGCAGAGATTGAAGCAGGAGAAGAGAATCCTTGTAATCTTGGATGATTTATGGGAAAGATTGGACTTAGAGGAGGTGGGTATCCCTTATGGAGATACCCATAAAGGTTGCAAAATCATACTTACAACATGAAGCATAGGGGTATGCAATGCGATGAAGAGCCAGAAAATAATCCCAGTTGAACTCTTATCAAAAAAAGATTCATGGAGTCTATTCAAAGAGAATGCAGGTGACATAGTTGAGTCTCCTACTTTGAGGGACACGGCCAGGAAAGTTGCTAACAAGTGTGCTGGATTTCCTTTAGCAATTGTGACACTTGGAAGGTCCCTATGTAATAAGAATGATCCACTGGTGTGGAGTCATGCACTGCGACAATTACAAAAATCCTTACCAACACATTGAAGAGATGTATGGAATGGTATTCTTACCTCTGAAGCTCAGTTTTGACCACCTAGAAAGTGATGAAACCAAATTGTGCTTCTTGTTTTGTTGCTTGTTTCGAGAGGATGATGATATTAATGTGCAGTTATTAACAAGATATGGTATGGGGGAAGGGTTGTTTAGTGATGCTGACACTTTAGAGGAAGCATCCGATAGAATGCATATTTTGATCGACAAACTTAAGTCTTGTTGCTTGTTGTTACAAAGTGATAAAGAGGATGTGTAAAAATGCATGATGTTATCAGAGACGTGGCCAAATGGATCTCTTCAGAGCATGATCATAAGTACGAATTCCACATAAGAGCGGGTGAAGGAGCTTGTGAGTGGCCGACAATGGAGAAGATGAAAGTTTGTAAGAGGCTGTCATTAATGGACAATAATATTACAACACTAGCTGATCTGCCAGAATGGCCATAAATCCTGACGTTGTTATTGCAAAGGAACCTGCATATATCTGACATCCCAAATAATTTCTTTCAACTGATGAAAGAACTTTTAGTTTTGGATCTAAGTAACACCCAGATTTCATCACTGCCACAGTCAGTCGTATGCCTAACAAAACTCAGGACATTATGTTTAGATGATTGCTACACATCTCTACTTGGAGGGTTGATGAATCTCGAAATACTTAGCCTAAAAAGAACTAAGATCGAAGAATTACCGTTAGAAATACGAAATCTATCAAATCTCAAGCCTTTGGATCTTGGAGAAACTGGGAGTCTTAAAAGGGTGCCACCAAATGTAATATCAAAGTTGTCTAAATTAGAAGAATTGTACATGAAAGCTAGCTCATATAGGAGGAAGAAAAAAGACAGCACCGAAGATGGAAGCCAAGCAAGCTTTGATGATGTGACATCTTTGCCTCGCTTGACCATTCTATGTATCAAAGTAAATGATGTCAAATATTTGTCTCTAGATGCCCCTGGTTTTTGTGAGAAACTCAAAAAAATTGACATCTACATGTATGAGACTGAGATTGTGGCTGCCTACTTCCGGTATCATCGTGACAAATATGGTCTGTACAAGAAGACTATATCCATTGAAATAATGTCATACCCTTTGTCAAAGTGGGTCAAATTGTTATTTAACTTGGTGGAGGGTTGCCGGGAGGGTGTCTCCAATATTCTACACCTCCTAGATGTTGAAGGTGGTGGTTTCGATAGCTTGAAGTTTCTCTATCTTAGGGATTTCTCTAAAATGGAACATTTCATCCATTTTGTAGAAAACTCTAATCGGATTCCACAAAATGCTTTTTGGAGATTGCAACAATTTGAATTACGTGTCAAGGATAAGTTGGAGAAAATCTTTCATGGGCAACTTCCACATGGATTCTTAGGAAACTTGAGAAAAATAATCATCACCAAGTGTAGGAAATTAAAAAATATCCTTCCATATCATCACCTTCTATGGATAACCTTAAACAAAGAAGAGTCGTCATCCAGGGAAGTCGGCCCTGGAACCCATACTATGCTCTGTTGCAATGGATAACCAAAGATACAAAAGGTTTGTGCCTAGTTACGAATTTGGAAGGTCCGAAGAGCACCTCATTCGCCCAAGTGTAAGTACCTGGTCTCTTATGCCATTTATTTAGTGATTTTGATGAGTTTTGGACGAAAATCATGTGAAATGGGAACGGATATCCTAGAGAAAAATGTCTCCCTAAACATGCATGACTCGGGGATGAAAATAACAAGAACACACAAAAGATAAGTGAAAGAAATGTCACTTAAACATAGCTAGGTTATGAGTGTCATACCTAATTGGTGTTTAAGTTCCGATGGACAAACCCATGCATGCTACAGCTAAAGGTATAAGGTCTGTACATGAAAGTAAGAAAACACAACAAAACACACAGCACAACTCGACTCCACACACGACTCAACATGACAAACCCTAGACTTTAATGTGATACTTGACTCGAACCAAGATGGCCATCCATCCCAGCTGCTCTACGTAACCCGGCCTCGGAAAGAATCAGAGTCGACGTAGTTCGGTGACCTATTCTAAACTACGATGCCTAACCATCTAAGACCGCTATCATAGACTCGATCGACTAGACCCGACTAATTTTTAAAGCTTTTTGCACAATTGCTTAAGTTCAAGTGAATTGTAACTTTTTAGGACTCCTTATATGCCCTAACTAATGCAAGTTGGTTAACCTTAAGCTAATGCAGGTGATTCATATATCCTATGTGTAATTAGGCTGTGTGTCTTAAGGAAAACCATGGGTAAACTAAGTGTCTCCTAGTCTAGCCATCGGCCCGACTAAGTGTCTAACCAACCACGACTCGAGGCCTCTTAACTCTAGGAACACTCACACGACAAGACACACAAAGCATCAACACAATCAGGACAGACTCCTAACTCTAAGACACCCCAAACATCTAGGACAAACTCCTAACTCTAGGGGAAGATCTTTTTTTTGAAAAGATTTTGAAGAATTTTTGTATTTTTTGAAGGTTTTAAATGTTTATTTTTGAAGGTTTGACTGAACTGGGGATAAGGATCCCAGGCTGCCTACGTACCTCGTGGAAGAGGATCAAGCCAACGTAGTTCAAAACAAACTCTCCTAACTACTCCTAATAACTCAAGACTTTTGGAATATTTTTATGGTTTTCTGTTTCTGTTGTTTTTGAATTTTCAAGTTTCCAAGTGTTTTTGAATTTTTAAAGGATTCTCCCTTCTAGCCAAAGGGGAAACAAAGAGACAATCAGAAAGAGAAGAACACTCCTGTGATCCATAGCCTGGAGAAGTGTCAGATGAAAAGACGGAACCCTTTTAGCCTAAGAGTTGTTCTAAACAAGCAAATTCATGTCTCAAATAGATGATAGAATGGAAGGAATCCCAAGAAGGTGTGAAAACCTAAGAAAACTGAGTTAGACTCTAAAATAAGGGAGAAAAACTAAATCAGAAATGAAGTCTTACATTATTTCAAAAAAAAGAAATGAAGTCTTACACTGCTCTTTTCTGAAAGAGTGTACAGATGAGACAAGGCCTGTCTCTCAAATGAAAATGGCCATTAGGATCAATGAGACATAGCCTGTCTCCTAAAAGAGAAGGACAAGAGAATGAGACTGGGTGAGTCTCCTAATAGAAAGGATGAGACTGGGCGAGTCTCCCTAAATGAAAAAGATGAGACTGGGCGAGTCTCCCTAAATGAGATTAACCATCTAATGAGACAAAGCATGTCTCCCTAAAAAGATGTGACGAGTAAAGCAAAAGAGACAAAGCCTGTCTCCCCTAAAGGATGATGTCCATTAGGATAAATGAGACACGGCCTGTCTCCTAAGAAGGGCTCTAGATAGCTCTTTCATTGCCCTTGTAATGAGAGGGGATTCTACTGTTCAAGGGTACCAAAAAGGTTAAGAAGATCTTCTAAATACAAGGGGGGAACGCTACTTGGACTGAGCAAGTCCCCTAGTGATGGGCTTGGGCTAACGCCTTCATCGCCCTTTTCACAATGAGAAAGGATATGATGACTAAGGGCTGTCTAAAAGACTAGAAAAGTCTCTATAAAGAGAAGAATAAAGAAGGGGGTACTATCGAGACTAAGTAAGTCCCCCTAAAGGATGGGCTTGGGCTAACGCCTTCATCGCCCTTGCCTTGTAATGACAATGGAATCTAAAGCCTAAAAGGGATGTCTAAAAGACTTAGAGAGTTTCCTAAAATGAAGAGAGAGAAATGGATAAAGGTTTAAATCTAAAAGCATTCAATTTGTACTGTATGATCAAGATCATGGATAAAAATCCAACTGCTAGTGAAAGCAATGTATTAATTAAATCAACTCTAGAGCAGACTATGTACCTCTCACTTGTGCAATAAGAAACCAGGAAGAGCTAAACAATAGTGACCCAAAAGACTCTATGTTCCATTCTATAAACATTTATTAGTTTCATACATACAGGGTAAAATCTCACAAAAAAATTTCCTCTTTACAACAGAGAACATCTCTCTAATGCAGTACCCAAGAAGTGATATCTTTACAACTTTATACTTGTCACACTCTCAAAAAAAAACTAATTGAATATCCTAACTGTTCCTATGAAGATTTTTGCAGACCAATCCAGTAATATACAAGAAGTAATTGGGTTTAAAATTTTTTACACATGGGTATGTCATATGCAGTGAGCAAACGTCAAGAGTATTTCTTTGAAGAATTTACAAGTGAGAGTGACACACACGGCTGAGTACATATGCAAGAGATTTAAATTCGAATTTGGGCAACAGATGTGCAACAGACAGGCAATAAAGAAAACATATAGGCAATAGGTAGGCAATAAAGGTAACAGATAGGCAACAGGTAGGCAACTGTTATGAGTTCCCATTATCAGAAGGGTGTGAGGGTTGTCATTATCAAAAAGAGTGTAAGGGCTGTTAATATCAAAAGGGTATGGGCTGCAAATATCATAAATATGTGAGGGCTTGTCAATATCAAAATGTGAGGGCTGCTATTATGTGAGGGCTGCCACTATCACAAATGGTGTAAGGGCGGCTAATATCACAAGATTGAGGGCCGTAAATATCAAAGTGTGTGTGGGCTTTCAAAATCAAGGATGTGGGGTGGGGGGGGGGGGGGGGGGGCGGCGCTGCCATTATCATAAGGATGTGAGGGCTGACAAAATCAAGGGTGTCATCATTCAAAGATAGTTAGTGTGGACATCGGCCCTCTATATCACAACCATAGCTCCACCCTTATTTTTCTTTAACCATAAAGAAAAGTTATTACACTTATTACAATTTTCAACTGACTGCCATAACTAACAAAGTTTAGGAATAGAAGAACAAAATGAACTACATAGCAATTGTGATTTAGGCCTAGGTAGTTATTTAACTAATGAATCATATTGTACTAACATAAGCGATGACACACAATAGCATTATTATCCAAAAGGGAAGATAGTATATACAAGCCAACATTTAAGACATCACTTCAAAAATTTAACTACCCAGAAGCCTACCAAGATACAAACCATCTATGTGCACAAGAATCAAAATTTATTATGATAAGAAAAACTGCAAATTATTTAATTCGTAAACAACCATTCTATCAAATCCACATGAATAGGGAATGTACACAACCATTCCATCTTGGACACCACCCATGTTTTTGGACTTTGTCCATCCTACTAATGTTGACTGACCTTAAAAAACTGAGATTTAATGACGGACTATTAATAGCCTTTCAAAACAAAATAGTCATAAACAACCAACGAAATGAATTATATGTAGCTTGAGCTATCAATCTACCTGCAATTCATGCCCATTATGAAAGAACAATTTACTTGTTCAGTAAGAAACGCTGCCCCAAACTAATTATATATAAATCCTATCTTCTACAATTGGTTTTTGTGTACTTGTGCAAACTATCCCCAATGGAGTGAACAAGCTGCTCCTATGCAATGTTATAAATTGAAAGCACTAATCTAGGAATTCCCTTTTAAATCAATGGATATTGATGTTTCCAACAACAAGGAAAAAAATCGAGTAATAAAAAAAAATCGATCAACATACAGAGATTAAAGTTAAATAACTTAACTGAGAAAAGGAATTAGGAGCAGAAAATGAATTATTTCTTCCATTCTTGTATCTTTCATCATCCGCCCAAAAGAAAACTCTATGAAATTCTTCACAAAATCTATGATTTCTATGAATGGAGATAAGAAATAATGTGGCTGGTCAGAGACGACAACAAGATCACAGGATCCTATTGTAGGAGTTTGTTAAAGGGGATTATCAACGGATCATATTACAACAGATTGCTAGCAATGATCAATGATGTTAGCAACAACAAAAGTTTGGCAAGCAGAGCTTGGAGACAATGGTGACGTATTAGTCATGATCTAGGGTTTCTGTAATAATTAGAGATAGCAAAGAGGGTTTTAAAATCTGTTTATGCTAGGAAGATGAATGTGAAAACAATCTGGTAGCTAATTGAAGTTAGACTTGAGAACAGAGATGATGATAGGCTGTAAACGGATGAAAAATAGAGAAAAAGAAGTAGAAAAGAAAATTAAGAAGTTAGGGTTTAGAGAAAATAGATTTACCAAAAACACATCCAGCCAATATGTATCAAAGGAAGAAGAAGTTAACAAAGACACTAAAAGTGGTGGTCGGACGGAAGTATTACACCGGCCGGAGCTCCGACGATCTCGCCGGAGAAGATGACCGGAGAGGGTTTCTAACTTAAGATTCCCTTTCTCTCTCTTGCTCTCTCTCTCTAAGATTAGCAAAAATGAATGAGGGCCCTTGCCTTTTATTTATAGAAAAATCCCATGATTTTTTTAACCCTTAAGTTGTCTTGGAGACCCCCCTATGTTACATTTACACTTGTTTCGATTAGTTGACAGATGGTCTCGGGAAAATTGTTTAGTAAAAATTAAAAGGATAAATTCGGGCCTTTTAATTGCCCAGGACAACCCCCAACTGCAAAATATATTAATTGGACAACCCTTAAACTGGATAAACCATTCCCCTTCTGCTACACTATATATACACTATCTCCCGAATTACACTCGTTGGCTAGGCAAACCTCGATGGATTTCGACGAAATTTTGAAGGGGCTTAGCTGGGACCCTAACCTACCTTAAGGTGTAATGTAGGACCCTAAATCTTTGATTTGATAGGATTTTGCTCAAACAAGGTATATAAGGGTTCGGTCAAAATGGGCCTACAGGGCTCAGTTCAGCCCTGGCCCACCCTGATTGGGCCGGGCAGGGCCGGGCTGGCCCTAATTGACCCTAGTGCAAATACCAGTTAAGAGTGCCAAAAATAAAGCAACCACATATCATATAGAACAAAATGATCAATAAACGGAGAAAGGGAACAAAATAAGACTATGAATTCAGCAACAAGATGGGCAGCAGAGACAATTAATAATAATAATTTAAAGAAACATCAATCCAAGATAATAGAAAACATTAGCAAAAGAAACATGCACAGATGGTTCAATTCTATAATAGAAAACTTAGGGTCGGCCTGGGTCGGGTTGAACCGAGGTATTACCTTGAACCCAACCCGACCCTGAGTCAGGGCCTAAAAGATGAACCCTCACCCCCGCTCAGGATTGGAAAATCCAGCCCAGACCCTGTTCGAGCTCATGGTGAAATATGGGGTTTTCAACCTCAAAATGATCAGGGTTTCATTTTAGAACTGGCATTTTAGAACTGGTATTTTTTATTTTTCAATACTTGTTTAATTGCTTTTCATGCTTGCAAATTTGGTAGTAGTTTGCTTTTTGTGGTTGTTAGTAGGCATTTTTTCAGATAATTGAGGCCTTAAGAATGTGGGGGTCATGAAAATCAGTGGGTTTCTACTGTAGCCTACAATGAAATTTATTGATGCCGAAATATGCTAGAAAGTGGCTGCAAAAATTTCTCTTCCTAGAGCAAGGCATACCAATGCAGATTTTTTGTTGCTAAACTAATAGACTAAATAATTGTAAATTTGAAACCAACAACAAAGCCAGGTGGAATGAAGTGTTCTTTCCGTGTTAGAAAAAAATCATATGTTTAGATAATCAACAGTATACCTCTCTTAGGAATTTGATAAGTTCTTGCTTTCCAACAATATACCATGAAGATCACAAAGTTTGATCAGTCACCCATCAATGACGTCGAGCCTTGGAAGCACAAGCTTTTGCCAATACAAAGAACCACCGTTGCTAGACAGTCATGATCTGGCTTTAGTAACAATCTTTTCTCGCACAATATTCAAACGAAAAAGTCATGGGCAGTTTTTGTGATCATGTTATACATTTGCATGTCAATATGATCATTACTAGACAAGATGTTTTAGTAGCTTTATCAGATGGTTGAGCATTTTCGGTGAACAAAGTATCTTGTAAAATATATTATCATGGTATTCTTAGGCAGTAGGCATTATTAATGTGTACAGTTCCAAAACTAGTTGAAACTTGTTGGAACCACTTTAAGTTTTCAGACCAATTTAAGTTGAAACTTGGAGATGCTCTTGCTTGCTTGCTATTTAGATAATATACATTCACAGAATTAATTAAATGATAAAATTGTTAATAAATTTTGACATGACTGGATCCTTTCACTAAAATTGAATTACTATATAGCCAGATGATCTGTAATTAACAATACGTGCTTAGATTAATAGAGTATATTATCAAATTGATTAAATTGGTAAATTAGTGGCATATGAAATTCTATTTTCATATGAGGCATGTATGCTTTGATAATACCTCAGTTTTTATTTAAGGGCTCTGCCCTTTGTTCATTTCTTACATTCTTATGTATTTGGTTGCATTGCAAGATGCTGGGATAGGAACAAGTATTGACACCTTCTATGAGTATTTTTTGAAGGTAAGTTGTTAATTTCTGTACAAAATGGGAAATTATGAATGCATGCACATACTTGGTAACACATAAGTATGGCATATAAATGAGCTAGGCATTATATTAGTGTTATTAGACAACTTTAACTCAGAATTGATCTTTACAACTGCCAAGACTTGTTGACAAATAATAACACTCATTTGTGATGAATAATTACCGTTTGAAATTCACTTACACTTCTCAGACCTTGTACTCAACACTTGTCCCTGTGGGTCAGATGGATTCTCCATTTTATGCATAAGGTTGATATGTCAATCCTCGTTTCGAAATATAGGAAAATTTTAAATAAAATTGCAAATTATTGGAAGAATTACATAGATTTTCAAGGTATAATGATTGTCATGAACTATTCATAATTGTTTTTCAGATTTATTTAAAAAAAATTTCACTTAATTAAAAGGTCATTTAAGCACCTAACAATAAGCCTAAAACCTGCTCTATGTGGAATCGAAGACAACGTGATGTGCATTGGGTGGAATGTGATGTAATTCCACCTAAGTAGCTATCCATTAAGATTTCTACTTATGATTTTGGGATTAGTATTTCATCAATCTGGCATGTTTTTTTTTTCTGCTCGGAAATTAGATATATTGTTGAAGACGATTTCACTATCATTGCAGGATGGGACAAGGATGGTTCACTTGTATGGCAGTTATGTAACTGTCTTTTCTTTGATAAATCCTACTAATTGTTTAAGAATAAATAAGAAATATTGCCTCAGATTCTGTTGTTGCAAAGAAGAGGGGGTTATGGGGGATGAAGAATGAAGAAGGGCAAATGGAAAGCACGTTGAGAGAAAGTGATGTTTTAATAACAAAAGTAGCATATTAATACCTTAAAAAACAAAAACATTAGTCATTGCAGCAATTGAGAGAAAGTGATGTCATAATAACCAAAGTAAACATTTTTTCCAACTCTTTTTGTTTAAAAAAAACAGTACATTTTGTGGCCGCGGTGACTCGGTTTTGCAATCTTTTTACTTGTGATGAAATCTTCCGAGCTGCGTTAATAGTCAATGACAAATCTTGGATCACCATTTAGTGGAGGGTGAGTTTTCTAATTTAATTTTTTGTTAGCTATTTTTTTTATATATGAGAAGAATTTTTTCTACCAAGTGTGATTTTTGTTTTGTTTTGTCGAAGTTTCTATAATTAAAACTATGCATATCTTTGAGCTTGATGCACTGTTAGATTTGTTGTTGTGTTGTTTAGTGTATGCCATTTTTTGATTGAGTACTCCCCAAATCATCCTGTGTTACACCTTATTCCAGTCACTTACTACAAGAGCATTTGGTGTCCAATCTTTGAGAAGATAAATGGACGTCCAGGCTGCTGTTGAATATGCATCGATTGAACTGGATGGGAAGAGACAGGATCTGCAGTTTCTTTGACAAGGGCAGACATAAACTACTACTTGATACTATCTTCACTTAAGTGGATATGCAGTGAGTTGTCTTCCACATGACTATTATGGCTAAAGGACCAGAAGATTTTAAGGTTTTCTTTACTACCTTATAGATAAGCCTTATAAAGACTAATAAGCTTTATTAGTCTTTCTTTAAGGGGCACTCACTCCCCCTCCGAAGTGCACTTGTAATCCTCATTTTTATTTAAGAAATTTGATAGTGGTATCTATTTCAGAAAAAGAAGACTGATAAGCTTTATTAATCTTTGTATTGTATCTGCACCTTGACACTATTTGCACTTTAGTGGATATGCAGTGTCTTATCTTCCACGTGATTATCATAGCTGAAGGACCAGAAGAATTTCAGGTTTTCTTTGCTACCTTACAAATAAGCTTTCATTTGATTAGTCTTTGTACTTTATTCGCACATTGATACCATTTGCACTTTAGTGGATGTGCAGTGTGTTCTCTTCCACATGACTATCATAGCTGAATGACCAGAAGAATTTTAGGTTTTCTTTGCTACCTTATAAATAAGCTTGCATTTTATTAGTCTCTATTTTCATATAAATGCAACTGTGACGTTCAGAACTTAATTTTGTCCAGAGCAACAACATATTGTAGTATCTCAGTTATACATGTGACATTATAAGAAATTTTTTATAGAACTGTTAATAACTAAAATGTTAGTAGTCTCTTAGATAATTTCTGCTCTATTGTATTCAATGCAGGAATACCATTAGACAAGTAGATGGGTGCCCTGTTCATTCGGAATCAGCAAGGCACCAAATAATTCAGTGCCTAGAGGCTCCTATTGAAAGAACTTCATAGGTATAGATGGTTACAGATTAATATATGCTGGATTTTGTCATCAATATTGGCTTTTACTAACTTAGGTTTTGAGCACAATTCGGGAATCGAGTCTGGAACATTGCAATAAAGATTGTGATATCCTACTGCCTTAGCCTTATGTAATCTGCATATTTAAAGAAAACAAGCTCTCAGTCACTCAGGCCGAAGTCACAACCCAGAGATCACAAGCCATGAATGTTTTCCATGACACCAATGCAGCAGGAAATCCAGTTAGCAGACCAATGATTGACGTGGTACAGGGTGAAATCAACAAGTCAATGCTCCATGTGAAAGATGAAGCATATCCAAAGTCTCTCCCCCCTCAACAAAGTAAGAATTCAACCTTCTGTTGATTTCCAGTCCATTCTCTCCTCATTGTCTTAGAAACTACTGGACTGTGAATACAATGTGCATGATTCTATTTGATTTTCTATCTTTATGTTCCTTGGAAATCTAGATGTTTTACAATATGATACAGTTATATAGTCTGTGTTAAAGTATAAAAGATAAATAATGCCTTTCTCCAACAGCTTAAGCTTTTGGAGAAATTGGTTAGTTAACATGGCATCAGAGCCAAAGGTCTCGAGTTCAAACCTCCCAGATAGCAAAATCCACATGCGATGGTCGGCCCAAAGTGGGACCACATGTGCCACGTGTTTGCCAAGTGGGCCACACGTGCGGGGGAGTGTTAAAGTATAAAAGATAAATTATGCCTTTCTCCAACAGCTTAAGCTTCTCTCATCGGCAGGAATGGTTGTACCAATAACCAGATCTTGCATTAAATTTAAATAAGCCATCTGTAATTTGTATGTCCATTTGATCAAAATGCAGTTGCATTAAAACAGCCAAGGGATCTTTCACTGCTGAATTTAATGACATTGTTCTTGTAATTTGGATTGCCTAGTAATCTCTGTCTTTCTCCATCAGAAACATTCCATCTACGATTCCCATTATAGGAAAATCTTTCTTGCTCTAGGGATGGGAGTCTCCACAATTCTCAGTGTGCCATATCTTTTGGTGATAATCAAGATTGCAGTATCTTTTGCCAGTATTATCATATACTGAATCAGTAAAGATAAAAAAATATATTAACTCTTAACGGCTTAGGAACAACACGCACCCGAAGACCATAACATCTCCAACACCCAAAAAATGATATTGCAACTTGAAATATATTTATCCACAAACTGATTTAAGTTATAGTTAGTAAACCTTATCTTTAGGATCATATTGACTTGGTTTTCTATTACGAGGCTACTAACCAATTGCATCCATCACAGCGTGAATGAATATTAGAAGTAGATGATCTGTAAAAAAAGAATACTTGTAAGCATTGAAAATGGCAGCAACACATCGACTAGGAGCAGCCTACTAGCAAACAAAGAGATAAATACGAGGTTGGGCATTTTACCTAGTGGTAGTGCACCCAAGTGTACAACATTGAGGTCATAATTTCATGATCTATGCGGCATTGATCACTGACCTCCAAACATGTTTCAATTCAGTCTCCATCTTCCCATCACCAACCCAAGGCACAATCTATGTTATATCCCGTTTCAAGAAGGAGCACATTCAAACTCCCAAAAGGGAAAATTAAACTAGAATAATGGCCCACTTCAGATTAAGTTCCAGATATGACCAACTTGTTTCCAAATGTACTAAAAAAAGACGACTTCAAAATAGCAAACAAGTTCCCTCATCAAAACCCTTCCACTCATAAAACAGTACTTACCTAGAAATGAGAATTCCAACCTGCATAAACTTGAAAACTAATGCCTACAAGCAAAAATGAAAATGGATTTGTAACTGTGAACCTCTCTTTGGTATTTAGGAAGAATAAACTATTGGATTTAACAAGGGAGTGAATGTGGAGGAAGAATAAACTAATGGATCATAGAGGAGATCGTGGGGATAAATCGCAGCCACACGTAATGCCCGTCATGCATGACAGACACGTCCATCGAAAGAAGGGAAGGAATTGGTCACCGGCTGGAATCGGTAGGGCGAGTCTGACTAAATGACTCTTAAAACCAAATCATCCGGTCTATAGGAGGAGTAAGAGAACTGGTGGCGGTTACCGTAAGAATCGGAGGGATAAATCCTCTTAGACTATTGGAGGACCTCTGGTCAGAGACCACAAAGTTGGCCGGATGTGGGGAGTCTTCTCGTGATGCGACAGTGGTGAAGTCCCCATCTAGGGAGGATGTCTTGCATGAATTTCTCAATCTGAAGTGGAGAAGATCAATGAAGGAGGTGGTGGTTGACTGGTCTAAGGATAAGGGGAGGACGGTGATTGACGAAAGCTTACATATCCGGGACCTTCCTATGGGGGGCCTATAATGACGAATCCGTATCCTCCTCTGGCGGACCCATCTCTAGCTGAAGTGATAATCGAATCTACGAGCCTGGTGAACGATGCAACCCTAAACAATGAGTGTCCGGATGTTAGGGTGGGGACCGAATCCGTGGAAAATTGTTGTGTGGAGTCAGATGGGGAGGTGATCCCGGAATCCATGCAGGATTCTCTTGAAGTGGAGTTACACGAACAGGTTATGGTTGCCATGAGGAAAGCTGGCGAGTCGGTACCGAGTACAGAGGATGAAGAGGCCTCTGTGGCCGGTTCGACTCTTCAAGACAAGGAAGCTATGGCGGAATTGGGCAAAGCCCTAGGGGTAAACTACGAAGAGAATGAAGATGCTACATGGAAGTTGATACTCAACGCTGAGGTTAGGGATGAGGCAAGACCTGTGGGAAAAATGGTGACAAGGAGGCGAGGTAGAAGGACAAAGAACTTGGAATAGTTCTTGCTCATGCTATGGGGATGTTCTACTATTGGTTTCATTATGAAGTTGTGTTTCTAGAATGTGAGGGGATTGGGGTCAGATACAGAAGTCTGGGCGGTCAGGGATTTGATCCATGGCAGAAAGGTTGAGCTTATAGCTGTTATTGAATCTAAAATTATGGGTGTCACATAAAGCCGTGTGGGTGTTCTAACCATAATCGAGACCTTCGATCTGGTTCATGGTTCTGCTCCCCCTGCCAATATGTAAATTTTAGATGGTGGGACAGATGTCGATGGTGTCGTAGGACCAGAACCCCCTCAAAACGGGTTCCTTGCATTACACGAAATGAGGAATCCCCTGGCGGCGAGGTTGACTTGTGGCCAGATTCGGGTAAAATCTCTCGTCACTGCAGTCCGGGGATTCCACTCTTATCCATCTCGGATCGAGAAGTGGATGTGAGATTGGGCTCCCTTAAAGCTTGCTTGATAGGGAAGAAGTTAAACCATCTTGAAACCCTGCAGGAGCTTTGGAAGTGGGCTCAGGAGTTCTGGGAAATCCCATCATTACATTGTCCTCCCGCATTGTCACAGGATGAAGTCATTTTTATGTTCGAATCTGAATCCCAAGCCCATCAAATCCTTGAAAAAGGCTCTGTGGCTTTGGACAATCATCTGCTCTCTCTTTCCCCTTGGTCTAGGAACTTTACTCAGGGAAAGGAAGCTCTCTAGGTTCCCTTCTATGGCATTCCCCTATATGCTTGGGTGGGCTGTCTCTACGGTGGAGGCCTTGGGGAGCCTTTTTGGCGAGGTAATAGAATCCAAAATGGAAGGTTATCACTGAAATTGTATGAGTTTTGTCTTCGCCAAAATTTTGGCCCCTAGTTGGATCTTCCCTGGCTCTGGTGTTATGCTCAAAATCCATGACCAAATCTATTCTATTGGGGTTGAACTTGTTGATGAAAATTCGTCTTTGCCGACGGAATGTCTCTCGGCGGGTCGGACCTCTTCGCCCGGTGTACCGTTGGATCCCGTAGGGGATTCAAATTTCAAATTCATAAATCCAATCATTCCAGGTGGGTCATCCGAAAGTTTGTCATTGTTAGAACAAGCCTATATGCCTATGGGCATTTTAGTCATTGAAGTTATTGTACAGCTTTTATTATATTAATAAAAGGGTGAGGGGGAGACACCCAACTCACACACCTTCTCTCTAATCTCTTTTGCAACATGGTATCAAAGCCCTAGGGTTTCTGATCCCTAGGAAAACCTTTACCCTCTATCTTCTCCATCAACCCTAAACCTAACCCTAACCCTTCTCCCTCTCTCTAACCTAACCCTAACCCTAACCCTGACCTAACCCTAATCCGCTACAGTACTGCTATAGTGCCGCTACAGTATCGCGACAGTATTGCTACTTCTCCTCTCTTTTACCCCGCGCCCCCCTTCCTGCCCTCCCCAGCACCCCGTCGGCCCCCCCTCCCTTCAAACCCAACCTGCTCCACCTATTATACCCTCTAAAACCCTCTTTTAAACCCTAATCTATTTTCTGGTCTTGCCCGTTTCATTGTTTTTCTTTGCTCAATGTGCTGATCTTCTTTAATCCTCTTCTCCATTTCTCTTTCAGCATCTTCCTGGTTCTTTATGGGTTTCTCTATACTCATGTCTTGCACCTTTGACATCGTCATATGACTCTTTCTATTGATTAGTTGGTTCTGCCTATCTTTCTCTCCTATCTATTTGTTGTTGTCGTTGGCAGTGGTTTCTTTGTTCGTCTATATTCGTTGTCGTTATGGATCCTCCCGTCATTGTTGATCTCTCCATTGGCATGACCACTGAAGTCAGTGCCTCTACCACAACCTCGGCCCCTTCTTCTTCTTCTTCTTCTTCTCACTTGGCACCTGTGGAAAATTCTTACCCACAGTTGAATATTGCCAAGTTTGATGGAACCAACTATTTACCATGGAAGGTTGCGATTGAGACTTACCTACTTGGGCGAGGCAAAGTCCGTTTCCCTCGTGAGGATCCTCCTTCGCCTAAGGATCCTACGTATACTCGCTGGGAGCAGGAAGATGCATTGATACGAAGTCTTCTATGGCAGAGTATGACTCCTGATATTTATTCTACTCTGATTCTTCTTCCGACTGTGAAGGAGATCTGGGATCATACTGCAGTGACATATTCTGGGGTTGAGAACATCACTCGTATATGTTCCACTTACTCTGAGTGGATACAGCTCCGTCGTGGCGACATGTCTCTTGAGACTCATTACGGGAAGTTCATCTCTTTATGTCAGCATCTTGATGTCTTTCTGCCACTCACTTCTGATATTAATGTTCTCCGACATCAACGAAAACAGATTCGAGTGGTGCACTATCTTGAGAGCCTAGGCCCAGAGTTTACCCATCTGCGCCATCAGATTCTTGGTTCTGGGAACATTCCTTCGTTGCGCGAGACGTACTTCCGAGCTTAGCAGTGCGTTAGCGAGATTCCCTCCCGCCCTACTTCTGACTGTTCGGCTCTTGCAGCATGGTGGTGGTGGTACTCGTCCTTCTCGAGGTGGTGGTTCTTTTTCACAAGCTCGTGGCCACGTTGGCCATGGTGGTGGTCGTGTTGGGAGTGGGCGTGGCCGTCCTTATTGCACCCACTGCCAGCGCGATGGTCATGTCATTGAGACTTGTTACACATTGCACCCTGAGCTCAGGCTGCCTCGATCAGCTCACCTCAGCACTTCTGTCCCATCTGACACAGTCGTCTCTGCCCCTGCCTTGCCACCTGCTGATGACTCATTCTCCTTTACGCAGGTAGACTATGAGGAGCTCCAGCGCCTTCGACAGAGTGCTTCACAGGCCACTGCGGGCTTTGCCCAGCCAAGTAGTTCACATACTACATTACTTTCTAGTTCCGGGTCCTGGATCATTGACTCAGGAGCCTCGAACCATATGACTGGTAACTCATCACATCTCTCTTCTTTTCGCACTTTTCCATCTGCTTTTCAGTCCATTACTTTAGCTGATGGTTCCACTACACCTATCACTAGTATTGGTACCACATGTCTTTCACCTAATCTTCCGCTATCTTCAGTATTATGTGTACCTAAATCTCCTTTTAGTTTATTATCTGTTAGCCAAATTACGAAAAATCTTTCTTGCTTTATCTCATTCTTTCCATCTTATTGTCTTTTTCAGGATCTTTCGACTGGGAGGACGATTGGATCGGGTCGTGAGGTGGATGGCCTGTACCGTCTTGGCTGCAGCCCCTCTTCATCAGCCTTACACAGTTCAGTGGATGCCTTTCAGTGGCACTATCGAGTGGGTCACCCATCACTTTAGCGCCTACGGGAGACATCCTTAGTTCCCTCTTCTGTCTCTCCATTTCATTGTCAGTCTTGTGAACTCGGGAAGCATCATAGAGTGTCTTTCCCTTCCCGAGTTGTCACTAGAGTAGATAGTTTATTTCAACTAGTTCATTGTGATGTATGGAGACCTTCTAGGGTCGCGTCGAATAATGAATTTCAGTATTTTGCAGTTTTTATTGATGATTACTCTCGAATGACTTGGCTGTATCTATTGAAGGACCGCTCCCAAGTCTTCTCTGCATTTCAAAATTTTCATAATGAAATAAAAAACCAGTTTAGTTGCAGTCTTAAATGCCTGCTTACTGATAATGTATGTGAGTGTTTTTCTGGTACTGGTGGCTTTCAGGATTATCTCTCCTCTCATAGCATTATCCATCAATCCTCTTGTGCATACACCTCGCAGCAAAATGGTGTCACCGAAAGGAAATTGCGCTATCTACTTGAGGTGGCTCGCACTCTCCTCTTCCAGATGCATGTTTCTAAAACCTACTGGTCTGACGCCATTCTCAGTGCTTGTTTCCTCTCCAATCGTCTTCCATCTTCAGTGCTTCGTGGGGATTCTCCATTTCACATAGTTTATCCACATCAGGATTCATTCCCTCTTACGCCCCGTGTCTTTAGCTGCGTTTGTTTTGTCCATCATTTGCGACCTAGCCGTGACAAGGTTGACCTCGGTCAGAACGATGTGTTTTTCTGGGTTACTCTCGCACCCAAAAAGGATATCGTTGCAATAGTCCGCGTCTACATCATTGGTATGTATCAGCTGATGTGACCTTTTTTGAATCAGAATCATTCTTTGGCTCTACCTCTGTTCCTCATGTTGTCAGAATGGAACATGATGTGACCATTTCTCTTCCTATTCTTCCCCCTCTTCCTCCGACTTCCTTAGCACCTCCTTCTGCCTGTCCCACTGGACAGGTTGATTCATGTGCTCTTAGGGTGGATCGTCCCCTACTAAAGTCTAATATCATCGTCGTCAACAAGCGGCACAGCTTCCTCGCACCGACAAATCGTCTTCACAGCCAGAGATCACTTTACCCTCTCATCAGGTACCTTCATCTCCTGTAGTTGTTTCTGACTCTCCTATTGCTTCACATACTCGTTCTCATTCTACTGCTCACCCCATTTCTAATTTTGTCTCTTATGATCGTCTAACTCTTCCTTTCAAAAGCTTTGTCTTCTCTGTGTCTTCTACTGTGTTACCCCAGTCTCTGAATGAGGCTCTTCATCACCCAGGATGGCAAGCTGCAATGGATCTTGAAATGGGAGCTCTGCATTCTAATCACACATGAGATCTAGTTTCTCTATCTGCTGGTGCTCGTCCTGTAGGATGTCGTTGGGTGTTCTCCATTAAATATCTACCTGATGGCATCGTTGATCGACTGAAGGCTCGTCTGGTGGCCAAGGGCTACAGTCAAACATTCGGTGTCGACTATCATGAGACGTTTTCCCCAGTGGCGAAGATTCCTTCCGTTCGGGTTCTCCTCTCCCTTGTAGTAAATAATGGATGGCATCTTCACTAGTTAGATGTGAAAAACGCTTTTCTACATGGCGACCTCCTTGAAGAGGTGTATATGGAGCAACCACCAGATTATGTTGCTCCGGGGGAGTTGTCATCATCAGTCTGTCGCCTCATAAAAGCAATTTATGGGTTGAAGCAATAGCCGCGTTCATGGTTTGACAGATTTAGTGAGGCAGTTATGAGGTTTGGCCTCAAGCAGTGTGGTGTGGATCACTCAGTATTCAGTCATCAGTCCTCAGCAGGATGCATTATGTTAATTGTATATGTCGATGACATCATTATTACAGGGAGTGACTCAGGGGGAATTCAAAAACTGAAAGCCTTCCTACAAAAAGAGTTTGCGACAAAGGACTTGGGACGTCTCAGATATTTTCTTGGGATAGAGGTTGCATATTCTTCTAGTGGTTTGTCTCTATCACAGAGGAAGTACGTTCTGGAGTTGTTAGAAGAGATAGGAAATCTTAGTGTGAAACCTGTAGCTGCACCCATGGATCCAAATGTGAAGCTGGTTCCAGAAGAGGGTGAGTTATTGAAGGATCCTGGTAGGTATAGAAGACTTGTGGGCAAACTTATATACCTTACGGTTACTCGTCCTGATATATCCTATGCCGTTGGCGTGATTAGCCAGTACATGACCTCTCCTCGTACTTCGCATTGGAATGTAGTGGTTCAAATACTCAAATATCTGAAAGGTGAACCAGGAAAGGAATTATTATTCAAACGACATGGTCATACACGAATTGAGGGGTTCTCAGATGCTGATTGGGTTGGATCCCCTACGGATAGGAGATCAACTACCGGGTATTGTACCTTTGTTGGAGGTAATCTGGTTTCATGGAAAAGTAAGAAACATAATGT
Organism: Tasmannia lanceolata; assembly: GCF_043159265.1. Classification (NCBI taxonomy): domain Eukaryota; kingdom Viridiplantae; phylum Streptophyta; class Magnoliopsida; order Canellales; family Winteraceae; genus Tasmannia; species Tasmannia lanceolata. The sequence continues at coordinate 10,619,755 of NW_027518701.1, read as the reverse complement.
CATTGCAAAATCAAGTGCAGAGGCAGAATACAGAGCCATGGCGCATACTACGACTGAGATTCTTTGGTTGAGATCACTCCTAGCAGAGATTGGTATTGTGCTTCCTTCGCCGTCACAGTTGTATTGTGACAACAGAGCAATTATCTATATTTCGACGAATCCGGTCTTTCATGAGAGAACAAAGCATATTGAAGTTGACTGTCATTTCATTCATCAGAGAATCCAGAAAGCGGAGATATGCGCTGTATTTACTCGTTCTGCAGAACAGTTGGCTGACATGTTTACCAAACCATTAAATAAATCAAAACTGAGTGACATATGTAACAAGCTAGGAATGTACAATTTATACATTCCAGCTTGAGGGGGAGTGTTAGAATAAGCCTATATGCCTATGGGCATTTTAGTCATTGTAGTTATTGTACAGCTTTTATTATATTAATAAAATGGTGAGGAGGAGATACCCAACTCACACACTTTCTCTCTAATCTCTTTTGCAACAGTCATTAATGGTCTCTGACAAAGGTGTGTTGGGATCTAAAGTTAGGCCTGATGACACTTCTGAATGGTTGGTGGGGCCTAAGAATGCTTAGTTGGCTGTATCTATTAGCAACCCTATTTCTTCTCGCCCTCGCTCTCGAACTAAATTTCCTCTGGTATTTGGAATTTTGGGGTCTAGATTTCTGGAAAGTCTGCTTATGAATTTGTTTGGAAAATCCTTGGTATTAAAGACTGGAGCTAGAAGACTAAACAGTAGTCTGTTGAAATTCTGAAAAAATCTCAAGTCAGGTAGGTTGGGTCTTCTCTAGCTATTTTGAACAGGTGGGTCCTGTGAAGAAGACGGATACATCACGTACGACTGTATGTTTAGGGGTGTATTATGTTTTGGATACTATTCGACTCTATGGCCCACTCTAAATGGGTCGAGGGCTTAGGCTTTGACTTTAAACTGATTAACCTTTCTCAGTCGTTTTGACTTGATCGTAGTGGGTGGGGGTTTCTCTTGGGAAGATGCGAAAAGACCGTAAGAAGGGGCGTTTTGCTTAACGGAAATTAATTGTCTTGGCAAGATGTCCTCGAATGGGATCACTTTCAGTGACCTTTCTGGTCTACTCATAAGGCGGTGAAGCATCTTATTTAATGAGTCATCTGGATTGTAAAGATTTAAATATAGACATTGTATTTTTATAAGGATGGATAGTCAGGCTACGGGCAGCAGGAATCCTCATCATGCCCAGAGGGGCGTAAGAGAAACTTATTTACGGAAATCATGGTGCTTGAAAAGATCCTTCATAAGATAAGAAGGATGGCCTACGATGAAAGATTAGCCTCCATTAACAGATTTCTAGAGAATAGTAGAAATCGGAAGAGAACATCGGACGTTTAGAAGGAGATGGCTATTTCCTATTTGGGAGAGGAGATTGAAGCTCGAAGAAGCCAGGGGTTTCTAAAAAGGAATCCGGAATCGGGGACTTTATCGATGTCCTTTCTGCAAAGTCTCCTTGATGAACTTGTTAAATACTCCCCTTAGTTGACATCATTTTGCCACTATTTGATGGTGTCATTAGGCTGGGGGCCAATCGAGGTGGATAATAGAAATGTCTCCAATGTGCTTGGGTTTTCTTCGGTAATCAGGATAGATCCCCTGAACTCCCTGTGGGTAGGAAAATGAAGGTTGAATGTTTACTACAAGGTTTTTGGTATGAACAGGTCGGGGAAAGTTCCAGCTCCTTTTGAGGGGTAAAACTTCACAAGGATGACTCAGGGTATACCCTCGTCAGCCCTTTCCGATACTATGTAATGTTAAGTGGGACCTCTGGTCCCCTTTGTAATTATTATAGTATCAATAAAATATGGCATCATTAAAAAAAAAAATTATGGGGGTCACGGAGTCACTCATTAACAAAATTTGCGGAGAAGTAACAGAGAATGGATAGCAAAGGAGGCGGTGGGAACAACTGGTGGTATTATTATTATTATATGGAAGGGTAATTATTTTAGAATTGAGGCGGTGATTATAAAGGCATTCTTGGTCTCTACGATATTATCATCTTCAAATTGGACGGAGAAGTGGATGTTGACGGTGGTCTATGGACCGGCCACAGCTGGAGAGAGAAGTGGTTTGTGGGTTGAGTAAAGGGGGATCAGAAATCAATGGCGGGGACCTTGGATTGTGGGTGGTGATTTTAATACCATTCGCTTCCCGGGGGAAAAAAAGCAGGTTTGCGAGAATCAACACGAACATGTCCAATTTCTCTAGCTTCATTCAGGACTGCATGCTAATGGACTTACCTCTTGAGGGGGCGAAATACACATGGGCAAAATATCAGGACAATTTGATAATGAGTCACATTGACCGGATTCTTATCTCGACGGAGTGGGAGGAACTTTTTTTTATTATACGTCAGCGGGCATTGCCAAAGCCGGTATCTAACCACAATCCCATCATGCAGTAGTTGGCAGATTTTAATGGGGGTCCTCGGCCCTTCAAATTCAATATTGCTCTGTGTGAGGACCCAAAGTTTGAAGATCTTGTTAGTCTACCGTGGAATGAGGAAGTATTTGATGGGTGGAAGGGATTTATTCTATACAAGAAATTGAAGCATCTTAAACTGCGCATTAAAGCTTGGCAAAAGAAGCAATTCATGGTTAATAGTGGTAGAAAAGACGAGATAATGACTACACTGGATATCCTAGAGCGAATGTAAGAAAATTCGGGGGTATCAGTTCAGCAAAAGCTGGAGAAGATATCGTTATTGGAGAAGCATGAAGAGATTTTGAGCAGGGAGGAAATCGAATGGAGGCAAAAGTCTCGCGTATCTTGGTTGAAGGCTGGCGATCAAAACACAAAATGCTTCCACCGTATGGCTAATGTCAGGAGAAGAATTAATACCATTAACTGCATTAAGGAGGGAGAAACTCTGGTGGAGGACATGGACACTATCAAGGAAAGGATTATCAACTTCTATGTTGAACTCTATTCAAAGGAGTGTGATTGGAGACCAAGTATGGGCCGACTGGATTTCAAGTCAATCTCTCCTTTGCAGCAAGCCAACCTAGAGAAACCTTTCACTGAGGATGAGGTGGAAAGGGCGATCTCTTCCTTAGGAAAAGAAAAAGCACTGGGCCTAGGGCTCGGACGGATTCCCAATTGTGTTCTATTAGAATTATTGGAACGTGGTCAAAGGGGATGTTATGGCTTTCTTTTGTGAGTTTCATGATCGTGGTATTATTGGTAGGGAATCCAACTCTACTTTTATTACCCTTATTCCTAAAAAAAGATGGTATTATTGGCATCAGGGATTTCAGACCGATATCACTAATAACTAGTATGTATAAGATACTAGCAAAAGTTTTGGCTATTAGATTGAAAGGGGTTATGTGGGACATCATTTCAGAGTTTCAAGGAGCTTTTGTTAATAAGAGGCAAATTTTAGACGGAATTCTCATTGCGAACGAAGTCTTGGATTCGACAAAAAAGGAGGGGAACAGGGGCCTCATTGTAAAAGTGGACATTGAAAAAGCATATGACCATGTGGAGTGGGGAGTTCTGGACTTCATCTTACAAACAATGGGTTTTGGGGCTAATTGGCACAACTAGATTTCGGCATGTATATCTACAGCTTCCTTCTCAATCCTATTGAATGGCACTGCGGAGGGATATTGTTGGAACTCGAGGGGACTGAGACAAGGTGATCCATTGTCGCCGTATTTGTTTATCATGATCATGGAAGCTTCAAGTCTGATGATCAGCAAGGCAGCTAGGTTGGGATACATAAATGATCGTAAACCAAGTCGTAATTCAATATCGTTGACCCATCTACAATTCGCCGATTATACTCTCTGTTTCATCGAGGATGATGAAAAGTCGATTGCAAATCTTAAAAGGGTGTTTAGATGGTTCAAAGTCTGTTCGGGGATGAAGATCAATTTCGCTAAAGGTTCCATTGCTGGCATCAAGATTGAACACTCCTTGGTTGAGCACTATGCTAGGAGGATTGGGTGTGGTGTGGAAGTTTTACCAATTACATACCTTGGATTACCATTGGGGTATGGGGTACCTAAGCCATCACAGTGGGATCCAGTGGTGGAGAGAGTCGAAAGAAAATTATCAACTTGAAAGAAAAGGTATGTGTCTTTTGGAGGAAGGATTACACTGATCAAAGTTGCGCTTGCGAAAATGCTGGTGTATTTCATGTCTTTGTACAAAATACCGGCAAAGATTGCTCTCAGTATTGAAAAATTAAAGCGAGGCTTTCTTTGGGAGGGTAATGACAACAATAACAGGCTAAAACACCTCATTCAGTGGAAGAAGGTATTTAAGCTAAAAAAACATGGTGGGTTAGGGATCGGATCGGAAAAATCAGATTAAGGAATAAGGCTTTACTGGCGAAGTGGCTATGGCGTTATGGAGAGGAGAAGAGGGCCCTATGGCACAGAGTCGTTAGGGAAAAGTATGGGAAGGAGCTTGGGGAATGGAAGGCTGGAGTTCCAGTAAGGGGAAGAGGATCTGCAGCATGGAGGTCCATTGCTTCAATTTGTGGGTGCTTCGATCAATATATTAGATTTTGTGTTGGTAAGGGGGATGAGGTAAGGTTCTGGTTGGATTTATGGATTGGGGATACTCCTCTTTGTCAGAAGTTTCCAAATCTATTTAGGTTGGTGGTGAAGGCGAATGTGATGGTTTCAGAATACCTTATCAGGGATGGTCATCATGGGAGGGGAGTGTGGGACATTAGACTACGTAGAAATCTGAAGGAGAATGAAATTGAGTCTCACCGTGTTGTTAAGGATGTTGGAATCCCACTATTGTCCGCCGGATAGCCCTGACGATAGAATCTGGAAGCTGGACCCGGAGGGCTATTTCTCTGTCAAGTCATTCTTTTTCTGTATGAACATGGGGGACAAGAAAGCGAAACGTCGTGCCGCTATTTGGAGGTCGCATGCTCTACCTAGAGTCGTGGCGTTTCCTTGGACCGTGGCCTACAAAGCAATAAAAACGTGTGATAGACTCAAGAAAAGGTGCTTCCAGATGGCGAGTTGGTGTGTATTGTGCAGAAAGGAGGAGGAAACCATCGATCACCTACTACTACAATGCCAAATGGCTCATGTTCTATGGACAAACTTGCTGAGATCCTTCAACATAAAATGGGTTTTCCGAAGGAGTATTAGATCGGTGATTCTAAACTGGAAGGGTGGACGCTTTGGTTCTGTTGGGGACCTATTATGGAAACTAGTTCCTTATGCTCTCATTTGGAATATATGGAAGGAGAGAAACAACAGGATTTTCCAGGGGAAGGAGCGGTGTGTGAGAGGGATTTGTCTACAGACCAAGATTGACCTAATATCAAGGATCAAAGCATTGCGGGGTACTCACTATAGTATTCGTGATTTCCTTAGGCATTGGCAGGACATTATCTGGGAGAAGAAGATCATGGCAAAATCGGTACCAAAATGGACCCCCCCCGTTCGCGTGGTTGGTAGAAGCTAAATTTTGACGGAAGTTCAATATGTAATCCTGGGAAGGCGGGTATCAGTGGCGTCATCTGGAACTGGAAGGAGAGAGTTGTGATGTCATACTCGAAAACTGGGGGTATGTGTGATGCTAATGAGGCAGAAGTAAGGGCTTTATTATTCGGATTGCAATGGTGTGCTCTGAATTTGCAAGGTCTGCTCATTATTGAAGGCGATTCGGCGAACACGGTTGCTTGGGCCATATTCAAATCTATAGGACCTGGGCGGATTAGACCCATGATCATGGAAATTAAAGACTTGGTGTATGCAGTGAAGCCCGTTACTGAACATAGGAGAAGATATGCAAACGTGAAGGCAGATGAGCTTGCAAAAGCCGGTGTATTATTGGACTAGATGTCCACTTTTGTAGATCCTGGTTATATGGAGATGCTAAATGCATCATCTTAGCCGTATTGCATGGTATGGCCATCGTAATTTCTGGGTAAAGGGGATATCTTGTCCCCTTTACACCAATTAATTAAGTCATCTTTCCAAAAAAAAAAGTACTATACAAAATAAAGCAAACAAACCTAGCAAAATAAAACGTTATACTCTCAGGAAGAGAAAATGTGGAAGTCAAAAATCACTTTATTCATAAACCACTTTTTATATATACATGAGATGCTTGTTCGGTTGTATATCCACACCCAACCTTTATCTAATTCTAGATAAAAATAAACTCCTAGTTTCATGCTATCTACTTCTACATAAAACAAACTCTCTAGGAATCAAACTCCTATAACAAAAGGACTATAACCACTGAGTCGGTGGTGACGTTCACAATTCTCCCCCTCAACACCGTCTCACCAAACTAACAACGATTCAAACCCGTTGGCCCGGCCCCTCCGACGCCATGCACGAATCAGTGATGACTCTAGCACTCCCCTTCAGCATTAACTCAAGGCACGCTAAGTTTCCTTCGAGAAAATTTTCACGATCTATCAATTCGCCACTCTTTGACGCCTTTTGTATCTTCAAAAAATGTTGAATCCTCCACCTTACAAAAAAAAGACAAATTTGCGTACTTCGGATTCGCCTTTGGAATGCGCGTCGATCTCCGTGGTTTGGAAGCACTAAACTCACGTTCCTCAAGATCTTCAAGTTGCGATGGTTGCACCTCTTCTAGTGAAGCTGGAATATCTTTTTCACGCCACAGACTTTTTCCAGTCTTTCATGGACTAGAGCTCTTGCTAATCGGACTACCATTTTGTGGGATTGTCGCCAAACTTTGACGTGGCGCTTCCTGTTCTGACTCTAACACATCTCCATCCATCTGTGAGAGATCATCTATGCTTTCATCCTTTGGATCGAATCCGGATTTGGTACACCATGATTTTCTTGTGGTAGTGCAATTGAATCCAATCTCTCTTCCAAACTGCCAATCAAATCTGTTGAGTCATTCATTGCGGTGTTTTCCACGGATCACCATGATGACGCTTCATCGAACACCACATCTCTTGACACATAGATCTTTCGTACATAGATCCAAGCATCTCCACCCTTTCCTTTATTCATCATAACTAATGAACATGGCTCGACGTCACTTTCTCCATTTTTTTTCCTCATTTGCTTCTGTACAAGCACATCGCAAATACAACCAAACACCTTAAAGTGTCTAACTGATGGCCTCGTACCAGTAAGCTTTTGATAAGGCGACTCATAACCAAGTAGTTGTTCGGAAGATGATTAGTTACATATACGGCCGCGCGTATACACTCCGCCCAATATTGAGGACGAACATTCCTCCCATGTAATATACTTCGGCAAGTCTCAACTAAGTGCCTGTTTCTTTCTCTCTGCAACTCCGTTCTGCTGTGGAGTTTTAAGACAGGTGAATTGTCTTTTAATTTTGTGATCCGTCAAATAGGTGGAAAGAAACTGAGAAGTGTATTCTCCACCATTATCAGTTCTCAAACAACCGATCTTAAATCCCGTTTCAGCTTCTACACGTGCACGCAAATCGTTGATCTTTTCAAAGACTTCAGATTTCTCTTGTAGAAAATACACCCAAACATATCTCGAAAAATCATCAACAAATATAAGAAAAAAACAATTTCCAGTTACAGACTTCTGCTTCATTAGACAGCACACATCAGAGTGCACCAACTCCAATGGTCATTTTGAGTGAAACTCTGAACGAGGAAAAGGTTGACGATGTGCTTTTCCAAACTGACATCCAACACAAACCATATATCTCCCGTTCTCAATAGGTGGTAAACCTTTAACAAGGTTTCGTTTCGCCATAATTTTTAAGTTGTCATATGCGACATGAGCAAGGCGCGCATGCCACAACTCTGGAGTTTCATTACGGCGAGCTTTACCAACATAAGTTGTTCCTGGTGATAGTACATACATCGTCTCCATCCGTTTCCCACACATGATCGGATTACCAGAAACATCCACTTTCTCTAACACCTTTACATCATCAGGTCCAAATAGCACATATATGCCCGCTGATTTGATATGTGGTACAGATTCTAGATTCTTCGCCATACTCGGTACATGATACACATCTTTGAGGATGCTATTTCCTTCACCACACCGTGAGGTAACCGTCACATCACCCACATCCTTCACAGCATGGATAGAATTATCCGCCCTGATAACCGCATGATTTCCATCATATTTTCGCAACAACATAAACTTATTTTGATTTCTAGTCATTGTGCGAACATCCAGAATCAATCAACCAATCGTTCTCATAGTCAATACTCCTCATTTTCGAAGAACTTGTTACACACATTTGACTTTTCATAATAGGGGATTCTGCAACATTCAGTCCAAAAGAAATCTCCCCCTCAAAGTCATATTCCGTAGGAGTCTCTTCCCCTGCCACATCACAAGCAAAATAAGCTTGCATATCCCATTCACCATTGTCATCATTCTCTTTGTCTTTGGATTCGACGACAAAATTCCCATCATCAGTCTCAATCCTAACCCGACAATTTCTTCTAATATGACCAGGTTTGCGACATCGATAACAATAAAAGTCACATTTTTCTTGTGATTTTTCATTGTTATTAGCCCGGTCATCTCTCTTATAGCCATCCTTTGGCTTCTTATTTTTTTGCCACTTCCACTTGCTATTCACCGCAAGCGCTTCCTCACTTTCTTTCACAGACAATCCATCCATCTGCCTTGCCAACAGTTCTTGATTAATCAAGAGATTCTCCAATTCCAGGAGAGACGGTTGCGTTGGCCAACCACGTATAGTGGTGATTGATCGTGTTTCGACTTCCTCCGACTTCCTGCAAATAGAAGGAGGTGCGAGGAAGCTGTGCCTGTTGCTGATAACATCTCCAAGAATGAACGAATGAATCGAATGCCTAAAAGAGTAGGGAAGGAGCTATTCTTATAGACCAGCCCCACATGGCCATTTGGCCATCACAACTTTTCATGGCTCTTCACTGCACCCTTCTCACTAACACTGTTTCATTCCAACGGTTGTTGAAAAAAGATTCATTGGGTTACGAAATGTGGAAGTGTTTAGTAAGAAAATGCATTAGCAAGCAATAGAACAAGGAGGACCTAAAATTGTATAAAGAGAGAAAAAAGCAAACAATTTGGGCACCTTCGATCTTCCCTGAATAATGCCACTATCATACAAGCGTATACATTTGTTTGGGTTTGGTTAAGGGATGCTTTCATTGAGCAATGAATTGATGAGTTGCTCAAGGGCTGGGAGGCGTTGATTCTGGTCGTAACTGTACATGACCTCAACCATTCGGGCAATGTTTAGTGAGCCTTCTTTGAAAGATGGTGAGAATTGATTTGAACAGAGGCACTCCTCGTTGAGTTTCTTCCATGCATTAGATATCATATTTTCCACCTCTTCACATGCATTTTCAAGGGAAGTAGAGCTACCATGTTCTTTCATGTAGCACTCTACGTATGATCCATCGTATCCTTCTTGGTTCTCATCCTTCAAACATCAAGAAAACATGTGTTAGTTTGATGAATGCAAACATCGTATCGTAACTTTCTTAGTTTGGTAATGACACTATCTGCTCTACAATTTTTGATTGGATGTTAATAGCTTCTTGAGTATTTTAACAGGCGTGAAAAGCGAATTAAAAAAAAGTGTAAACCAAAGTGAGTATGCCCTATTAGACAACTTGGTCAATTTAAAGTCACAAAAGAAACAATCTATGTGGTCAACATATAGTCACAAAAACATGTGACATGTATGGTCGGTAAACAGAGATTCCCAACAAATAAAGCTTAATAAATCTTGTAATACCATATCGGTCAGGATGACTGTTGTGTAGGTGCTGCCGACAATTCTGAGAAATGAGTTTTCAGGGTTTGCCTCACTTCCTTGGAAATTTCTTCTTAAATTAAAGGAAAAATTGTCACCTAGTGACACAAAAATGCCAAAATAGTGAATGGGTGACACCCTTTTGATATTTTGTGAACGGAGGCCATTTTACCTTTTCTGACATGGCCTTTTACATAAATACCCTCAATGCAAAAAAAACAACTCACAGTAGAAATTTCTCTCTTACACTTTTCACCTACCAAAAATGACCGCCAACCTCTTCCAGGTTTCTCCATTAACGTCTGAAACTGAGGAAGGGTAATAAAGGTGAGTAGCTTATCTACTCTCTTAGGATTTGTGGTTGTATTAATGTGTTTGAACCATATCATTATTGTGGGTAATAACCTTGTATTTATTTTGCTTGATAACCCTATCTTATAACCCTTTCAAAATGGTTAGTTAGGGCTTCTGCTTCAAGTATATCTGTAACCCTGCTTTATAACCCATTTATTTACCAGATAAACACTTGGTACACCCCGGAGAGGCTTGGTAACCCCCTTGGAGAGTGTTGAAAAGCCCTTGTACATTGTTGGTAACTCCCCTTCTATGTACTTGGTAATCCCTTTAGAAACTTGAAAACCCCCTTGTGTAGAGAGTTGAAAACCCCTAATTTGCAGCTTGATTACCCTTTACAGAAGCCTCCGTATGGACTTGAATCCCTCATTAGGTAGCTGATAATCTCTTAGAACACCTTGTGGATTGACTTTCAAACCCCCATTGAGGTAGTAAAACCCCCTTTAGAGTCCACAACCCCACTTATGAACTTGGTAACCCATTGTGTATACTTGAATACCCCTCAAGAAGATATGAAGATCCCCTTTTAGCAACAACTCTGTTTAGAATCCCTATTTAGAATTTTATAAAAATGTCCGAAACAATGGTTTCTCTTCTTTTATACTATGATGGAAATTTGAAGGATGATGTTTCTTGGGAATACGTAGGAGGGAAGAAGACATTGTTATCTGTCAACCGCGGAATCAATTTCGACGAATTTGAAGCTGCAATCCGAAGAAGGATTGGTGTTATAGAAAGGTAGGTTTTACTATCGATAAAATGTCGATATGTTGTGGATCCAAACAATGTTAAGGATGTTTGACAGATACATGTTCAATTCTGTGATGATGATATACATAACTAAGAGCATAAATGACAAATTTATTAATTCCTTGAATTCGTCAATGCTTCCCCCAGACAAACTCTGTACTAGAAGACCCTCTCTTAATCGTAGCATTCCTTCTACTTCGATTTCGTCCCAAAAACGTCTTCGTTTTGAAGTGGACTTGCAAAAAGACTACGAAAGTGAATTTGATGGGAGATATGTAAGTGAAGAGATCAGAGGTGCTCCAGTAGAACCTGTCATAAGGTATTGTAGTTCTTTGGCAATGTTTGAATACTTCCATATTTCAATTTATAATTCATATGGATCCAACTTGATTATATATTGCCGAACTATGCAGGTCTGAAATTGACTTAAATGAAACATTGGCAAGTGATTTGTATGGCAACCATGTTAGTGGAGGTATCGATGACTTCCAAAATGTGGGAGATCTTGAAGTGGACTTCAGTAATGTTTTTGAAGACGGTTTCTGTGTGAGGGGTTTAGATTTAGAAGAAGAAAGAAATGATGATGATAATGACGATGGTAGTGATGATGATGATGAGGAGGAAGAGGAGGATGATGATGATGACGATTATGGAAATATTGGTGTTAGTCCATGCGCTCAGCCTTTCAGTGCGGATTCTCCTATCAGAGGGGGTTCTCCTATCAGAGAGGGATCTCAACCGGTTCCGACTGACAGTAGTCAGCCAATGAAAGCAGATGGGATGTTTGTTGGGGACCATGATGTAGATACTAATAATCTTCAGTTAGAGCAATTAACGGTTGGGGCAATATTTTCTATTATGCAACACTTCAAAAAGGTTGTCAAAGAGTACGCTATTCGGCAGAGGTTTATGTTCATGAGGTCAAAGTCAACACCGAAGAAGTATGCCGTTCGATGCAAGGTAGAGGGTTGAAAATGGCGTATAACGGGTACTAATCATATGACCTGTGTGTTAGTGAAGTCGTTTATCCCCGACCATACGTGTAGAACTAAATTAAGGGGCAATGATCATCCTCTTGTCACAGCAGCTTGGGTTGCTCAGACATGTTTACGCTTATTTACTTGCCCAGATGATGTGAAGACGAGGATCATACGAGAATATATCAAGATGCATTGGGGTATAATTATAAGCTATTGGAAAGCGTACAACGCGATGAACATCATACTTGAGATTAAGTGTGGAAATGTGGAGGACTCTTATAGAATATTGCCTATACTTACAGTTCAGATGATGACAAGAAATCCCGGCAGCTATATGCGTGTTTTCAGAGCCAGAGATTTACGACCTAGGGGAGATGATAATTTTTTTCTCTTATTTTGGACATTTGGTCCCAGCATACGGTCTTTTCATCGAACACTCAGGCCTATAATTTTGGTTGATGGGACACATCTGCGAGGGAAGTATCTAGGAATCTTATTGATTGCAATCGGGGTCGATGGTAACAACGGTTTATATCCATTAGCATTTGGGGTTGTTGAGACGGAGAACGAAGATAGTTGGAGGTGGTTTTTTAGGTTGCTAAGGCAGTACGTATTTGCAACGGAGATGAACATATTCACCATATGCTCCGATCGACAGAAGGGGTTGTTGCAGCAGTGCCTAATATATTTCCCAATTCTCATCATAGTTATTGCATGCGTCACCTCGCCGCCAATTTGCGATCCGAGTTCAAAGATGTTCTACTTGAGAGATTATTTTGGAAAGCCGCACGGACTTTGAGAGAGAGTGTGTTTAGAGAAACAATGGACAAGATGGTAAGGAATGAACGTGCACACAAGTGGATAAGTGACATTGCGAACGAACACTGGGCTAGTTTTATTTTAAGGGGGATAGGAATGATGTATTGACTACAAATAGATCGGAGTGTTTCAATGCTGTCCTGAAGGATGCGAGAAGATTGCCGATTGCATCATTGGTAGAGCACACTAGACATCAGACTACAGACTTCATTCAAAAGCGTCAGAAATTGGGTCATAGTTGGCAAACAAAGTTGACTCATTACGCAGAAGAACGTATAACATTAGCGAGGGAAGAGAGCCGCTAGTATACAGCTTATCGAGTTGGGGTTCATGAATATGAAGTACGGTCGCTTGAACATACAGATGGCATAAACTTGGAACTTTGCACGTGCAGTTGTCGTGCATTCCAAACATTTGGACTCCCGTGTGGACATGCCATGTTAGCCATTGGCATCTCAGATTTTGATGCATACGATTACTGCGAGAAATGGTTTCATGTAGAGAGATATCGGGATACGTACGTTGAAGTTTTGCACCCGACACTAGACAGGACCCAATGGGAATTAAATCCCAAATCCTTGATGACAATATTACCGCCGATTGCAAAGCGACCACCGGGAAGGCCGCGTACGAGAAGAACTGATCGTGAATTGAAAGGTGGATTACATTACAAATGCACCCGATGTCGACAACTTGGCCACAATAGAAGAAGTTGCAAAGAACCACCCGTGGTAAGACAACAAGTTGACCAAACTGCTATTGGGCCTTCTGCACCCATACTCAGTAGGTCGGGCATACCTTGCCAAGCTCCCTTCTTTGTGTAAGGGTGTAATTGAATTTTTTGAATGTTCTCAGATATTGTGATGACTTCTTTTTTGTTATTTTGTAAAGAATGGTTGTAATTGGAACATCAATACATAAACAATATTTTTGGATATAGATATGCTATTTGTTCTCTATTTAGTTGTCACTCTCCTACATCTAGACCATGAAAAGGGACTTATCAACCAATTCCCTAGGTTGATAAAGCTACTTGATGTTGGGATTCAGGTTATCGACTCCCTCCAAATAGGTCATCAACCAATCGGAAGTGAGGTTATCAACATACAAAATGGGATCATCAAACCATGCCCTTGGTTGATAAAGGTACTTGAATGTTGGAATTCAGGTTATCGACGCCCCCAAAATAGGTCATCAACCAATCGGAAGTGAGGTTATCAACACACAAAATTGGATCATCAACCCATTCACTTGGTTGATAAAGCTACTGGAATTCAAAATCCAGGTTATCGACGCCCCAAAATAGGTCATCAACCAATCGGAAGTGAGGTTATCAACACACAAAATGGGATCATCAACCCATTCCCTTGGTTGATAAAGCTACTGGAATTCAAAATCCAGGTTATCGACGCCCCCAAAATAGGTCATCAACCAATCAGAAGTGAGGTTATCAACACACAAAATGGGATCTCAACCCATTCCCTTGGTTGATAAAGCTACTGGAATTCAAAATCCAGGTTATCGACTCCCCTAAAATAGGTCATCAACCAATCAGAAGTGAGGTTATCAACACACAAAATGGGATCATCAACCCATTCCCTTGGTTGATAAAGCTATTGGAATTTGAAATCCAGGTTATAAACTCCCTCAAAACGAGGTTACCAACATTCGAAAGTGGGTGATCGACCGAAAAAAAAGGTTACCAACCATTTTCCAGTGGAGTAAAGCTGCTGGAATTGAAATTTAGGCTTACTAACCTCCCATTGTTTTGGGTGATTGACCTTGGAAAGTGGGTTACCAACCCAAATAAGGGTCACCAAGCATTTTCCAGGGGAGATAAAGGTTCTAGAATCGAAATTTAGGCTTACCAACGTCCCATTTTTTTGGGTGATTGACCTTGGAAAGTGGGTTATCAATCTAAAAATGGGTCACCAACAATTTTCCAGGCTAGATAAAGCTTCTGGATTTGAAATTTTGAGTTACGAACCTCCATTTTTTTGGGTGATTGACATTCGAATTTGGGTTACCAACCCAAAAAGGGTCACCAACCATTTTCTAGGAGAGATAAAGGTTCTGCGCTCAGAAACACAACATAGGACCATAGAAAGCTGTGTACCTAACCTGTAAAAATACACATTTCAACTTCAAACACACATCATATTCTGTTCACAAACACAAACACACATCATATTCTGTTTTAATTTACAACTTCCCTAGTCATTTAGAAACACAAACACATATGTCTAAAACCTGTTTAAATTTACAAGTTCCAATATTCAAATTGAAACACAAACACAAACACACTTCCATAAAGCCTGCTTACATTTACAACTTCTCCACATTCATAAACAAGTTCACAATTCCATAAAACCTGTTTCACCAACCAAGTTCTTCACCCATTCACAAACACAAACACACTTCCATAAAAGCTATTTCAATTTACAAGTTCTCCACCCATACACAAGCAATTTCACTTGTTCACAAACAAAAACACAGACCATAACAACTTCCGTTGCCATTTAACAGTTCCCATACTTTTCACCAATCTCCATTAAAAAATAAAGTTTTTACCATGATCATCAGAAAAAATAAACATCCATGAACATTAGAAGGTGTTCCTATATAAGTGTACAGTCCCCAAACTCTCCTCGTAAAAATCTCTCACAGAGTTGTAGCCGAAATTGAGGAATGTCTATCGGCCCAAAGTTTAGTGGTTGACCATGGTAGAGATGCTCAATCGCTTTTAGGACAAAAGTGGCACAATCAACCCTGTATAAAAGTATGCATTGAATGGAGTTACTTTTAAGGTAACTACGAATGAGATAGGAATACTAAGAAAAATTCGAAAGTTTTAACTTTGAACCCACCCATTGTTCTGCTTTCGGAAGCCATCCATCTGTGAATATGGAAAGTCATCGATCTTGCAACCCCGGTCCTTCAAATATTCCTTCATTAATGCTACCTGAATTTAAGACAACGAAGGAATATTGAGTGTTATACATATGGAAGTAACTTTAAATGTTATGGAAGATGTTAATTTACTTACAGTGGGAGATGCTCGCTCCTGAAATGAGTCCCCTTCCATTGAGTTGAACTCGGCCATCTTTTTATTCACCATATCAACAAGCACAAGAGCCCAATGAAAGTCTTGACAGCATGGGATTAAAAGCATCCCAATATCTTCTAACGGGATATGGTCAAGTGTACGATGCAATAGCTCGTTCGCCAACCGATCAGAGTCCAACTTATTTTTGTCATCCATTGAATCACGCCCTGATGTCTTATATTCCTGTACAAGGAAATGAATTTTGTGGGAACACTAAATGATGGATAAGTTGTAAAGTAACATGTATAGCTACAAAAAAGCCTCTTACATGTACTGACGAAGGAATATATACAATCCGTCCAGTCAAGGCATTGCTGGAGGCGCACAAATACTTCCCATATACATCCAACACCTACAACTAAAAAAAAAATCTTAATTACCTCAACCATGGCTACTGAAGACAGCACTTAATTTAAAAAATGACACTTACTTGGCCACTGAGGACTCCTTTCAGGTTCCACAACGTTTCGAGATCCTCGGCCAAGACTTTTACCCCGTCAATGGTCATGAGAATACGACTGCAAAAAATATACAAAGGTTAGAGAAAGCAAGTATCTAACTTTGAATAATGGTTAATTGAAAACAAGTGTACTTGCTTTTGGTCTTGTTTTTTCAACTTCTGAATGAGATCAGTTCGCCTCCGTGTTACTTTCTTCGTTGCCCTCTCACTGGAGTAGGGAGTTTTAACACTGGAGTAGGGGATTATCAACCTCAACAGGGGGTTCTCAACACAGGAAATGGGGATTATCAACCTCCCTTGAGGGGGTTTTCAACACTAGAGAAGGGGGATTATCAACCTCAAGAGGGGGTTCTCAACACTGAACAATGGGGATTATCAACCTCAACAGGGGGTTCTCAACACAAGAGAAGGGGGATTATCAACCTCAACAGGGGGTTCTCAACAGAAGAGAAGGGGGATTATCAACCACAGGGGGTTCTTAACACACGAGAATGGGGATTATCAACCTCAACAGGGGGTTCCCAACACTGGAAATAGGGATTATCAACCTCCCTTCAGGGGATTTTCAACACTGGAGAAGGAGGATTATCAACCTCAATAGGGGGTTTTTAACAGTGGAGAAGGGGGATTATCAATGTACCTAGAAAGGATTCTCAACACTGAAAGTGGGGGATTATCAGCCTCAAAAGGGGTTCCCAACACTGCAAATGGGAGATTATGAACTACCTAGAGGGGGTTCTCAACACTGGCAATGGGGGATTATCAACATCCTAGAGAGGGTTACTAACACTGCAAATGAGGGGATTCTCAACACTGGCAATGAGGGATTATCAATCTACCTGGAGGGGGTCCTCAACACTGGATATAAAGCATCCCAACACTGGAAAAGAGGGGTTCTCCACAGTCAAAATGGGGATTCTCATCATTCTCAAAAGGGGATTCTCAACACCGAGAATGAGAGATTACCAAAAGGGGGTTCTCCACAGTCAAAATGAAACAAAATAGGGAAAAAATAAAAAATTAAACCCTACATGTGTAAAGACTTCCAAATAGTGACAATGAAACAATACACCACAAAGGTAACTTAATAGAACGAAAATAAAAAGTAAAAAAATATGAAACACGACACCCTAACATACCTCCACGATGGGGATGGGGGGAAAATGAAGCCCACGCCGGAAAAAATGAATCCCTCGCCGAAAAAATGAAGCCCTCGCCGGAATACAGTTGATAACGGAGGAGAGAGGTTCGGAATTGTGCAGGAAACCGCCCCACTCCAGAGAAAAAGGAGAGGTCTTCACGCCGGTCACACCTCACGCCGGAGAAGATGAGTTTCAGGTTGTTAAAATGAAAATGGAGACAGTAAAAGTAAAAAAAAGAAGCCTCTGTACAGTTAAAAACGAAGAGAAGTAAAAACAATGAGTTTTTTTACCTTGAGGATATTTATGTAAAAGGCCATGTCAGAAAAGGTAAAATGGACTCCGTTCACAAAATATCAAAAGGGTGTCACCCATTCACTATTTTGGCATTTTTGTGTCACCAGTTGACAATTTTTCCTAAATTAAAACTAGACCCCGGAATATTTTTTCCATTGATTTTCTTGTTTCGTTTTTTACTTCATGAATTTTTCTTTTTTATTCCACCTTTAGTCCTTTACCCTATTCCAAACAACCCTGACACGCAGTTAGAGTTGGAGTTATTTAATCATTTATACTTTAACACTCCCACTCACGTGTGACCCCTCTTTTAATGGTTTGGCTGTACACATGGATTTCTAATATCAACGAGAACCCAAGACCTGCTGCAAAGCAATAGCTATTACTACAAAAGGGGTAATAGTATGAGATTTTTTGGGGAATTTTAGTTTTGGTTTTTTTAATGCAAATTTTGGGATGATCTGGACAGTGGCTGAAGTATAGTATATATAAGTCTTGGTTTCTATACTGCCAAAAAGGCAATGAAAATACGTGGGTGAAATAGTAGGTGCATCTGGGCTATACATTGTCAATTTCAGGTGAGCTACAAGAAAGAAGTAGACCCTCTAAAGCTTGAGAGACTATGGTTTTTCGCTTTTGGAGGCTCTGTTGCCTGAAAATTCTCTTTTAAAGGAAGTGCTATGACACACCGAGGCAGTTGGCTCTTTGGCATAAAGTCACGGGTATGCTCCCTGTTGACGAGTGTTTGAATCCCGCCTCCTCCGACTTACCTGATACACGTGATGTATGTGTCGTTGCGTGTATCCGTAGGGACTAGTCCTACTCCCGAAGGGGGTGGGGACATCCTACGTCATCAAAAAAAAAAAGAAGCTGATGCTATGGATTCTTGGGGGTTGGATTTTTGAGAAAAATTGATGGTAGAGAATAGGAGTGGCAGTAATAGCACATGATAAATATCTGGGTGCGCTTGGGGAAGAATATATGTTGGTTAACCTGTAGAGTAAGATATGCTCTATGAATATGTAGGATTCTATAGTCTATATTACTGGTTCTTGGTGATTTAGGGTATGTCCTGAATTGCCTTAACTGATGCTATGTAATGATACTTGAGACTCCTGGTCCCTAATGTAAAATTGCTACAAAAGCTGAAGTTGTTCGAGTTAGTGTTATTTAATCATATGTACTTCAACACAAACCACTAGTCCTCATACCTTAGCACTTCCCAAATCGTCCCAAAGCCGAAGAATTGTTGCTGGCCATGAGAAGAGGCCTGGAATATTGTCGACACTATCTACACTTTCTTTTGTCATCCCTTGACCTAACTGGAAATGCATGTGAAGTACTACAAGGGGTACTCCAGAGCTAATCACTCCATTTCTTAGGTACTCATCTGTCATTGGGATATGTCTGGACCGAAACCATTTCGCCTCTACCATGAATGCATTGCATAGCCCCCCCACTGGTTAGTTCGACAGAGAAATACGGATCAATTGTTAGAATTTGGGAGTTAATCTTGTTAAAAAATTAAATATGAATTTACACAATTAACGCACTCTAAGAAAGTCAATACATGCTGTAACATACCGCTTTCCTCAGGGATTGTATGGGATTCATTCCATGTTCCTTCTGGACCTTGTCTGAAATCTCATTACAGATGTATCTCGGTAGTCGCTCGATCTCAGTGACTTCCCATCTGTGATGAGTAGAATCTCACTGTATAAGATCCTTTTTTTCATTCTTAGAAGCAGGCAGAAAATTGGGTTTGTTCTTACTCACCTATTTATTGCTTCTGTGAAGAGGGTGAGTTCATCAAGTGTCCCATAAACATCGAAAATGTCATCAATTATGTAAACAAGGGATATGGACTTTGTGAGGTCGACTCTATACTTTGAGAATTGAGGGTGTGAGAGTATTGCCATGGGCCACATGAACCATTTCAGTGGTTGGTCTCTAACAAACCGTAATTCCTGTGACAAACCCAGGTCTTTCCACCACCTGAAGTGGTAAGGAAAAGATATTAAATTAGAAAGGCCAACATTAATTTGAAGTAAATTCAAGTGGACACAGAATCACTTTACTTTAGAACTGCTTTAAGTTCTCCTTGGTGCAAGGACTGAACGATGTTGAAATCCATTTTTGCTAGTTCTTGTAAGACTCTGGTCCTCCCATTGTCTCCTTGATAGTTTTTGAGGCAGTAATTAGACTTGAACCTTGGCAATGTCATGTGAAAAGGATGCTCCAAGGTATGCCTTACAAGGCCCGCCATACCCCGATCCATTACTGTCATCGAAGCCTTAAGGTGCTTGCAGGTGAAATCATAAGCTTCATCAAGTATATCCTCACCATCTATTCTAAGGTGTGAAGCTTCATATAAACCCGTCATTCCCCTTATGTCTTTACCTACATTGAGTCCAAATCTCTCCTCCTTGTCTTTGAAGTTCTTAAACACATCTGTTCAATACAAAGTAGTCAGTAGTAGATCTAGTTGTGACTAATTGAAATGCTAATGACCAATGTTGGAAACATGCTCGAGAGGAAATGGAGTGTGAGGAATACGAATAGGGATTAGGCAAGGCAAGCCAATTAAGGATTTATCTTAAAGATTTTTATTTTCCCACTAATGCAGGTGGCTACAAGGAAATAAAGTCCTGAGGATGCAGTGCGGACAACTATCGATCTAGGGCTGGTCCCTCAAATTCAATAGTGAACCAGTATGCCCGCACTTGGTTGGAGCGGAAAGGGACAGGGAAGAAGGAAGAACACAGTTCAAGAATCCTAGACAATTCTAAAGTATATTTTTAGGGAAATGTTATCAACACTACTGTATTTTGATGAGGGCACTCCTCACTTTATTAAAAGTACGGTATGGCCAGCATCATAGGATGATCCAAACCATCCATTAGATGGGCCACAGCCTAAATAGGTTGTGCCCCAAAAATTATTTCCATAGCTTGATCCTAACACTCCGATCTATAGAGGGTTAGGATCAACCCTCTAACATTCAGATCGGAGGGTTATGATCAACCTATGGAAATGATTTTTGGGGCATGACCTATTTAGTCTGTGGCCCATCTAATGGACGGTTTGGATCATCCTATGGTGCGGGCCATACCGTACTTTTAATAAAGTGAAGAGTGCCCTCATCAAAATATGGTAGTGCTGATAACATTTCCCTATTTTTAAATGAGACCCTGAACCTTCTTTTATAGAAAATAAAAGAACACAAAGGCAGCCTAGCCTCTCTGGCGGTGCCTCGGCTCTGGGCTAGAGGGAGCCACCAGGGAGGGAGAAACTGAAACCTATAATCCATGCCAGAGAGCCCTAAGAGATATTTGCGATCCAAACCCATCACCAGGAAGACACACGGATCCAAACCCAATTCGATCTGAGCTTCATTAATCAAGCAGAGGATGATAGCAGGTATTGATGGGACACAAATACGGCGTCGTTCTCAGATATCGCCACGTGTCGTCCATGCACAAGGAGAGCCTAGCCATCATGAAGAAAGACGTTGGAAAATGATAAAGACCATGCAAACATGACACGCGTCACCGTCCAGGCCTCATCATCACAAATTATGGAAGGAAATGGCCGGCAAAGCCACGCGCGCCGGCGAGGCAGGGGGACGGCCCAATCCTACAAAGGAAGGCTTTCTCTCCATAATGATGAAAAGGGCCACGCACCTCCCTTTAAAAGGGAGGGAAAGGAAGAAGAGAAGGGATCCACATTTTTTTGGAAAGGACTTCCCCCATTCTCAGCCCTGCAAAAAGCAACCGGAAAAAGAGGCGAGGCAACAACAGAGGAGACTAGGAACGCAATCCTACTCTCCCTGCTAGTCCCCTCTGACCCACTCATTCACACACCCAGAAAGGAGCCTGCGCGTTGGCCCTGGTAACCCTGATCAAAACCCCTTCCCCTTCTCGCTGTCCTTTATATTGATTGGTCGAAGGATCTGACTTGGGTGTCGAAGTGGTCATCCGGGACCCACCCCGGACCCCCTGACCCCCTTTGTTTGTGATTGCAGACCCCGCAGAGGCCCTCTACCGACCGCGCGATCACCGACCCGGATTAAGACGCCATCATATTGGCGCCATCCGTGGGATTCGTCGAGTACTGAAAGCCTTATGGCGATGAGAAACCACACCCAACAGCAAGAAACAGGGGTAATAACCAGGAGTCAGGCTCAGCGCGCACAAACCAACACCTCAAGCTCCCGAGAGCCCAACTCACCAATCTCGGGCCGACACCAGCCCTCCTCTAGCGCACCGCAGATGGTCCCCACCATGGAGATGTTCAACGAAGTCCGCCGAGAACTACTCCAACGCTTGCCTCCTTCGGCCCCGGAGAGGCCCCTGACAACGCAGGACCAGACAGAAGTCTATGACGAAGGCAACGAGGAACAGCCAGGGGAGCGTCATCCCCGGCGAAAGCGAGCACCGAATCGCCGGATGCCGTCCCCACCAACGAATAGCCCTTTGCCCCCCGCAGCTAGGGGACACCATCGAGACAGCGGGAAGCAGGCTACGCTAAGCCGCGCTCCCCCTCTCCAAGCTGCCCGTCTCCAGGAACCGCCCTTGGCCCAGGCGGAAGAAGTAGAAACCTCAGCGCAACCGCCCAGAGTGGATCCGATAGCCGACCTGCAGAGGCAGATTCGAGAGGTAAAACTAGAAATGAAGAAGCCCTACGCCCATGGCATCCTCGACGAATGGGAAAGGGAAACAGCATCCCCATTCACCTCGGAAGTCTTAAAGACCCCAGCAGAAGCAGGCATAGACCTCTCCCGTTTCGGTCTGTACGACGAAAGCACTGACCCTCTCGAGTTCCTCCAAACTTTCAAAAGGGTAATGACGCTCCGGGGCGTGTCAGATGGATTCATGTGCAGAGCCTTCGCCTCCCTGTTAAGAAAGACCGCTAACGACTGGTACATGAGATTGGAGCCCGACTCCATCGCATCCTTCCACGAATTCGGAAGGAAGTTCAGCGCAAGATTCGCCAACAACCGCCTCCGCCATGATCCAGTGGACGCCCTATTAGCCCTCCGGCAGGGAAGAAATGAGACCCTAAGAGACTTCATGTTAAAATTCAACGCCGAATTGGCCCAACTTTCTAACATGGACGTCCAAATAGCGGTCGCAACACTAAAGCACGCCACCACCGATCCAAATCTCAAGCTGCATCTCACCCTCAAGCCACCACGGGACCTACAGGAACTTGAATCCAAGGCTGACAAGTTCGTGCGAGCAGAAGAAGCCTGTGCCCGAGAGCAGAACCACCCCGGCCCCGATTAAAGAAAAAACAACGACGACCGAAGGATCATGAGGCCACGGGCCGAGGAGAAACAGGCAAACCGGAACCCCATCCCCGTCTTCGAAAGACTGGGAAGCGCCCCACTGAAGGTTCCCCTCTCCCACGTCCTACTAGCTATCAGAGATCAGGGTCTTCTGACCCCCCCCCCCAAGAGAATGGCCACGGACCCAAAGAAGCGGTCCGCCAAAAAGTTCTGCGAATTCCACGGCCACGAAACTGACCATTGCTTCCACCTCCGCCTCCAGCTGGAAAGGCTGGCCGAAGAAGGGCACCTAAATCAATATCTCAGAAGCCCTGGCGGAAATTCGTGCGAGGTCCAGCATCCACCCGACGAGCCCAGAGGTAGGCGTCAGTCACCTGATAGGTGCCGGTCCAACAACCGTCGCCGATCCGTAAGCCAACATCGATCCCCTAGCAGGCATCGCTCCCGAAGCAGACGTCGATCCCGCAGCAGACACGACACACGCCGCCACCAGTGCCCCCGAAAAGAAGAGCCCCCGAACAACCGCAGGCCCGCGAATAGCCGCCCACCATTATCGGAAAAATCAACATCATCACGGGCGGGCCGGCAGCGGGAGGGCCGACAACAGCTGGTCGGCGGGCGTATGCAGAACGGGTATTCTCCATGGATATGCCTTCCAAAAAGGCCCGAACAGATCCGCCCCGTGAGGACCAGATCATCACTTTCTCCAACGAAGACCTCGACGGGCTACAAGTCCCGCATGACGATGCAATGGTCGTCAGGCTAGTCGTTGCCAACTTCGACACAGGAAAGATCCTGGTCGACACAGGAAGCTCCGTCAACGTGTTGCACCTCGGGACTTTTGAAGAGATGAAATTGGGCAAAGAGAGGCTGGGACCCGCGGAGTATTCCATCTACGGGTTCTCTGGTGCGTCCGTACGGGTCGACGGCAAGATCGACTTACTCGTGACCTTTGGGACGTACCCCCTCCAAAAAACCATCCTGACCACCTTCATGGTCGTAGACATACCGTTCACTTACAGCGCCATCATTGGGCGCCCCGCTCTAAGAGATTTGGGGGCAGTGGTCTCCACCCCCCACCTCAAGATGAAATTCCCCACTCCAACCGGAGTAGGGGAGGTCCGGGGGCAGCAGATGATAGCACGCCAGTGCTACGCAGCAAGCCTAAGAGGAACCAATGCTCCGGCCGAAAACTTCACAATCGGTAGTGAAGACCCCCTGCAGCAGGCCCGCACAATCAGAGGAGAATCCGCCGAGGAGCTAGACTCCATCTCCATAGCCCAAGATCAGTCGGAGAGACGAGTCCGGATCAGTTCCCTACTAAAAGGCCCCCTGCGAGACCAGATGATCGACTTGCTCAGAAACAAGAAAGACATGTTCGCATGGTCCGCCAAGTACATGCCCGGGATACCCAAGGAGTTGGCCGTTCACAAGTTAAACGTGAACCCAGCCCTTAAACCCGTCCGGCAGAAGAAGAGGAACTTCGCGGTAGAACGTCAAACTCACATAAAGGCCGAAGTGGAGAAGCTACTACAAGCCGGGTTCATCAGAGAAATCCGGTACCCCGAGTGGCTGTCTAACGTCATGATGGTCAAGAAAGCTAGTGGAGGCTGGTGGGCCTATATAGACTTCACAGACCTAAACCGGGCCTGCCCAAAGGACCCCTACCCCCTCCCGCGCATAGACCAACTCATCGACGCCACATCTGGGCACGAACTCCTCACCTTCTTGGATGCATTCTCGGGTTACAATCAGGTAAAAATGCACGAGCCCGACATCCTGAAAACAGCGTTCATCACCGATCAAGGTGTCTACTGTTACACCGTTATGCCCTTCAGGTTGAAAAACGCAGGCGCCACCTACCAGCGGCCCCTAAATAAGCTATTCCAGTTGCAAATAGGAAGAAACATAGAGATGTATGTCGACGACATTCTGGTAAAAAGTTTGGAGTCCTCCAAACACATCTCCGACCTTCAGGAGACTTTCAACACCCTACGAAGAGCCCGAATGAAGCTGAACCCCGCAAAATGCGCCTTCGGAGTAACCTCCGGAAAGTTCTTAGGGTTCATGGTTAGCTAGAGAGGGATCGAGGCCAACCCTGAAAAGATCCAGGCCATCCTAGACATGGAGCCCCCGACAACAGCGGTAGAAGTGCAAAGGCTCGCGGGTCGAATCACGGCCCTCGGCCGATTCATCCCAAAGTCGGCGGAGAAATGCCAACCCTTCTTCAAACAACTGAAAAATATATGAGAATTCGAATGGACCCCGGCCTGCCAAGAAGCATTCGACGCCCTGAAGCAATACCTTCAGAAACCACCCATGCTCACCAAACCCGAGCCGGGGGAAGAACTATTTCTGTATCTGGCCATCAGCCCCACGGCGGTGAGTGCGATATTGGCCAAGCAAAGCGACAAGAAGGAACATACGGTGTTCTACGTGAGCAAGACTCTCCACGGTGCGGAGATCCGGTACCTAAACATAGAGAAATTCGCCCTCGCAGTCGTCAGCGCCGCCCGGAAGCTCCGCCCCTACTTCCAGACCCACCCCATTGTACTTTTGACCGACCAACCCCTGAGGAAAATTCTCCAAAAACCAGAGACCTCGGGCAGGATGGTAAGTTGGGCCGTCTAGTTGGGAGAATTCGACATACAGGTCTGACCGAGGCCGGCTATTAAATCCCAAGCCCTTGCTGACTTTATAGTGGAATCTACGGCCCCAGCAGCAGAACCAGCAACAATGAAAAATAACGAGCGCCCCACCGAACAGACGGTTCGCGAAGAAATGGCGCCAAGCTCAGCGGAACAGAGCGACGAGATTGACTGGACCCTACACGTTGACGGCTCAGCAGGCAAAACAGGGCACGGGGTGGGAGTGGTCCTCCACGGCCCAGAAGGATTTACACTGGAATACGCCCTCAGGCTAGATTTCAAAGCCTCCAACAACGAGGCTGAATACGAAGCCTTGCTAGCAGGACTAAGTCTAGCCGCAGAGCTCGGTGCAGAAAAGTTAAAAGTCTATAGCGACTCCCAGCTCGTCGTCAACCAAGCGAACGGAATATACGAAACCAAGGGCTTCAGAATGAAGAGATACCTCCAGAAGGTAAAAGAAAAGCTGTAGGGAATGGAAAAAGTCGAGATCCTCCAGGTACCGCGAGACATGAACAATCGAGCGGATGCATTGTTAAAAATGGCCGCCGAAGAGACCCATGACTTCGGCATCGTGCTCACAGAGATACTGCCCCACCCCAGCATTGACGAAGTGCAAGTTTTGGAGATTCCACCTGGACCAAACTGGATGGACCCCATCATGCGATACCTGAAAGACGGGATATTGCCCGAAGACAAGCTCGAAGCCCGACGCCTAACCGCAAGAGCCGCCCACTACGTGGTCCACTGGTCCAGGCTCTACAAACGATCATATACATGGTCGTATCTCCGATGCCTGGTACCCTCCGAATCAGAGTACGTGTTACGAGAAGTACATGAAGGAATCTGCGGAGACCACGGAGGCGGCAGGACTCTGGCTCAGAAAATCGTGAGGCACGGCTACTTCTGGCCTAGGATCCTTAGGAACGCCAAGGAGTTCGTCAAAAAATGCAGCCCTTGCCAAAGGTACGCGACCACCCCCCGTCAACCGGCCACACCATACACCGCGATGGCAGGGCCCCTGCCTTTCGCCATGTGGGGCATGGATCTACTCGGACCCTTCCCAAAAGCCCCCGGGGGGCATACAATGTTGTACGTCGCCATCGACTACTTCACCAAATGGGTCAAGGTCAAAGCCGTGGCAAAACCCAATTCGAAAGCGACAGAGAAGTTCTTTTATCACGACGTGGTCTGCCGTTTCGGCATTCCAAAGACACTTGTGATGGACAACGGTCCCCAGTTTGCAAGTGCTGAATTCAGCAGATTCTGCGATAACCTAAGCATCGAACACCGTTTCACCTCTGTAGTACACCCGCAGGCCAATGGGCAGGTAGAGGTAACTAACAGGATCTTGCTTTAGAGCCTCAAGAAGCGATTGGGAGAAGGCGGGAAAAACTGGGTAGAGGCGCTCCCTAGCGTCCTCTGGGCCTATCGAACGACGCCGCGGACCGCGACTGGAGAATCCCCTTTTAGCTTAACCTTCGGGGCCGAAGCGGTCATTTCGCTAGAAATCGGCCTCTCCAGCTTCCGCACGGAGAATTACGACGAATAGGGAAATTCCAAACTCCTCCGGAACACTCTCGATCTCGTGCTCGAAAAAAGAGACCAGGCCCTCCTCCGAACCGCCTCCTACCAGCAAAGAGTGGCACGGTATTACAACGCCCGAGTAAAAAAGCGCTCGGTAAAGCCCGGAGACCTAGTACTACGACGGGCGGAGGTATCCGACCCCCGCAACGCCGGGAAACTCGCACCTAAATGGGAAGGACCATACAGGGTCATTCGGGCACTCCCCCCCGGGGCCTACCAACTAGAACTCATCGACGGGACCCAAGTCCCTCGAAGTTGGAGCATGGACAACCACCGAGAGTTTTACCAGTAAAAAGATAGGGTAAGTTCCGTGTTTTCCTTTAAAAGTATGACGAGTGTTTTGTTTGTTTCTCTTTTGTGTTTCTAGAAGCAAAGATGTATTTTCCTCCTTAACAAATCAATGGAATAGCGTTTCTACCTAAGCCATACGCATCTCCACTTTCCGGCCCATGATAAATAAGGGACCCGAAAGAAGACAGGGAGTGAGACAGAGGTACCATCGGGGCCGCCCCCCCCCCCCCCCCCCCAAAGATACCCTAAAACGCTCCACATGAAAAAAAAAGACAGGGAGTGAGACAGAGGTAGCATCGGGGCCGATCCCCCCGAGAATACCCTAAAACGCTCCCCATGAAAAAAAGACCTCCCCTTTAAGGGCAGGCGGGACCCATTAACCCCGAACTGATCACTCGAGGGGAAGATAGTCCTTCCATAAAAAAAAGACGCCCTACGGGGTGCACTAGGAGTACCCTCGCCAACAAAGATCACAACTCAAATAGCCCGAAGACCAATACCGAAAGCTCAAAGAGCTCGCGGCACATCATATATAAAGGAAAGAAAGATAGTTCAAATGTTATTACAGACCAAATACGTCAATAAGACCAAAAAAAGAGAGAGCAAACTTCCCGAGGCATCCGAACATTACTGAGCCCCCTCAGAAGTCTCGGCAACTACAGGATCTACCAAGGCAGCCACCTCCTCCTCGGCCGACCCCGGTACTTCCACCGGTACCGGCGAAATACCCTCCGGAGCGCCTCCCTCAGCCTCATGCATCAGCTTGTCAAGGGGGAAGGAAGGATCGACCTCGCGGACACGCCGCCGGCATTCAGCAAATGCGTCTATCTCAATGTCCACGCTGAACGTGGCCGCGGCCTTGAGAAACTCCTCAGAGTCGCGCCATTCCTACCGCCCCTTCGCCAGTTCCCTGGCATGCGTTCGTCAAGCCACCACCAATTTGTCCGCCCACGACTTCTCCCTTCCATGGTTGTCCGGAGGTCTTCCCGAAGTCGAGCAACAGTATCATCAAAGGCCGCTTTCTCCGCCCGGGCTTTGTCCAAGTCCTCACTCAGCTGCCGGACTCGCTCCCCAAAAGCACCTATCTCAGCCTCATCCTCAAGCAGGCACTGCACCATCCTCCTGGCATAGCTTTGGGACTGCAAAAGCAAGCCATCAGAAAATTTCCAACGTACGATCTCAAAAAAAAAACAAAGAGAGAAAAGTACAATCAGAAAAACCGGCTACCCGGTACTTACGCAAGATGTTGATTGAAAGTACTGAGCCCCCAGGGCCCTACGATCGAAGCCCTCCAACTCAGCCTCGTCGCCAGGAAGAGCGGTTGTCACCCCTAGCTCCACCCCAACCCGGGGATTCGCGAGAACGCTATCCTCAACGCCAATCTTCCAGTTAGGTTTAAACAGCTCTCCTCGCACCTGGAAGCACTGCTACGGAAGCTCCACCCGCTCCAGAAGAAGCTTGGTCATAACCGCCCCCTCCATCCGACTTGGCATGTCCTCCGAGAAGGCAGGAGGATGCGCCGCACGACCAGCATCCCCCTGTCGAGTGCCAAGAGGGACAACCCTCTTGGCGGAAGGCTCCGACTCCGGGGGAGAAGACCTAGCCGCCCCCTTTTCTCCGACCGCTCGACCAGAGGGGCTGGAAGGCACGGATGCCGGAAGCCTCGCTTGCGACCGGCCCAGCCTGGCCGCGGCCATAAAATCAGAAGGGATCTTCTTGCGGCTCGCCAGACCCTTCGTCACCGCCGCAACCCCCTTCCCCTTACCAGCGTCACCGGAAGAAGACATACCTCCTGCCAAAAACAGGAGAACAACAACCGCTCAGAACAAAGGGAAACATCAACAAAAAAAAAGAAGAAAAAAAAAGGGGGGCTCACCGCGATAGCTGGCAGAACTCTCCCCCGTTCCCTCGCCCATACAGCGGGCCCTCCTCTCCACAGCTCTCAGCAAACCGAGCCTCTTCAGGCCCCTTTCCCATCTAAACTCGGAAACATCAATAGCCTCTCCAGAGGCGAGCTTCCCCAAGTCAAACTTGCTGTAATCAGACTCGTCGGGGAGGGAATTCCTTCGCCACTCAACAGAGCGCCTCCAAGAGCGAGGAAAGTCCCAGTCAACGTCCGATGGAGGAGTGATGAACACATACTCCTCCTTCCACTTTTTGATGGAAGAAGGCAAGTTCGCCGCAATTTTCACCTGAGGGCGCTGGGTCAGATATAACCAGTTGTCCTCCCCCTTCACCAACGGGCTAAGGGCAACACAGGCCCGGAGCAGCGGAAGGGTAAGCTGAACCTTGTAAAGACCCGCCTTGGCCACAAAGGCCAAGAGAGTGCGCCAACTATTAGGCCCCAGTTGGGAAGGGGCCACCCGGTAAAACTCAAGGGCTCTACTATAATGCCCAAGAGCGGGAACCTAACCCCCGCCCGAAAAGCCTCCACGTAGAAAGCTACCTCATCCTCCATGGTACCTTGACACACCCCCTCTGCAAAGGATGGAACCCTAATCTCGTAACCATCGGGAATGTGAAACTCCCTCCTAACCTTCTCCGCCGCCCCTTCTCCCAAGGTGTTCCTGAAACACGTCACCCGACCGGGACGAATAACGGCACCAGACCAGATGTCCTAATCTCCGCCTCACGAGCAGAAGAAACTCGAGCAGGAGATTCCAAAGGAGCGGCCCCCACCGATGACCCAGAAGCCCCGGAGCTATCTTTCAACTCCGTAGGCTGCTGCACGTCTCGAGAGTCGCCGCCCCCTCCCTCCACAAACAACCGCCTCATTTTTCTTGGCGGAGCCCTCTCCACTACTTCTACCGACTCAGAAGAGGGACTCTGAGGAACAGTCGTGACAGACATCGTAAACTATCAAATGTCGAATGAAATAAAAGACACAGAACTCACCAGAAGAAGGTTGGTGAAGAGCAATACGCAGAAAAATCGCCGCGGAAGAAAATCCGTTTCACCCGAGGAAGACGAAGAAGTAAGACAAAGAATGAAATCCCCAAAAAGGCTTTAAAAAGGGCTAGGGTTTCGACACGCGTCGATTGATCTCCCTTCCTTTCTAATCTGATGGGACGCGCACACGTGGCGCCGATTGGGGGGAACCGCCAAAAGTCGAAGCGCCATGCTGAAAAGATGTCGCTACCCCTACCGTTAAGTGACTTCCCCAGCAAGCCATCCCTAAATCCTCCCCACGTACGATGGCAAAAGGCTCGGGACCCTTCACAAGGGCCCGGCATACAAATCCACGGGATGGAAAAGGCGACGTGCGATAGCAGAAGATTCTGACCCCGTCATAAGGGGCCGGCATACAAATCTACCAGATGGAAAAGGCCACGTACAATGGCAAAGGGCTCGGGACCCTTCACAAGGGCCCGGCGTACAAATCCATAAGATGGAAAAGGCCACGTACGATGGCAAAGGGCTCGGGACCCTTGACAAGGGCCCGACATACAAATCCACGGGATGGAAAAGGCGACGTGCGATAGCAAAAGATTCAGACCCCGTCACAAGGGGCCGGCATACGAATCCGTAAGATGGGAAATACCGCGTACGGCCAAGAAAGGCTCAGAGCAAGTCACTAGGGCCCGACACAATGCCGCCAGACGAAAAAATGCCAAGCACCGCGGAAAGGGTTTGGATTGCGCGGGAAAGCAAACATGCGAAGGGAAAGCAAACATAAGATACAAGTCGTAAAAAACTGAAAAAAGAGCCATTCATAAACTACTTCATTCTGGCCCACGGGCTTACAAAGAGAAGTGAGCAAAAATAAAAAGGCACGCAGGCCCGGGCCCCCAACAACAACAACAACAAAAAAAAGGGGGGGGGAGGGTTCCTCCAAAATCTTGCTCATCCTGCCACCTCCAGCTCAGAGCGACTGGCCGCTGAAAGAGTTTTCCGCATCGGAAAGCTCCTTATCACTTCTCAGCAAATCGGGTCTGGTCATTTGGCCACCGCACCCGATTCCTCAACAAATCATTCTCCACCCGCAAGGCCGCAATCTCCCGATCCATGTCGATCATCCGGCTACAAACCGCCATTTCCCTACGATGGACATGAGAGAAGAACGACCGGTGGCGATGAGCAAAAGCTTCATGGGACTCCCTCTCGTAAAGGGGAGGAAGAGGAGAGCGCGGGAAAGCCCTGGAGGCGGGTTCCTCTCAGGAATCGTTTGCCGGGGCCCCAACCCGTCGGAGTTAATCTCGGGACTGCTGGGAGGACTCCCCTCGGTAGCAACTCTCCCCCCACCACTTAGAGAGAGGCCTTGGAAAGACGACGACATCCCCGACAAGCCCGAAGAAAGGCCGAAAGAAAGCGAGGAAGGGAAAGGAACGGAAGGATAATCTGCATACAAAGCAGAAGAACTCGCTCCTTATAAGCCCTACGGAAGACTCTCGGGAAGGAGAGCGAAGCAACTCGCCTACGCGTGTCCATTGCCCATTGGATAGCCAACCGGCGCCGCGTAATGACACCACAGTTCCTCAGGAAGGAGCCGCCGGACGAAACAACACGTCCTCTCGTACCCCAAGGCTCCCATAAATGCTTTCGTCATGATATTCCTTAAACCAGGTAAACAAGCCTGCCCCCTTGGACCAGTCGAGGGACCAAAGGTAGTATTATGATGAGACATAAAAAGCGGCGCCGCCCTCGGCTTTCGCCACGTGTCGCCCATACACCCCCGCAGCCAAACCTTCGTAAAGAGAGCTGATGGGAAATGGCAAGACCGTAAGAATTCGGCATGTGTCGCTTCCTCGCCGCCCAAACCTCACCATCACTAGGCACGTCCGACTCCTCCCCACCAAAGGAGAGGGAGGGGCCCGGAGGCAAGAAAACAAGCAGAAAGGGCCCAACCCCAATCCCACCAAAGAAAAACGCGCGCCCAGGACCGGGGCCCCGGCGCGAGGCCACGGCGCGAGGCCACGGCCCACGAACATAGCTGGCGAGGGGAATTAAAAGCGCCGGGAACAGGCTCGGAATCCCCCGCAGTTCCGGACTGACCGTCACAGGTCCTCACAACCAAGATAATTTATATCAAACAGATGGAAAAAGCAACACAAAGAGACACAGCGCGAATTCATAAAGATTACCCATTCACATCATCCTGGCTCATAGGCCTACAAAAAAGAAAGGGAAACAAGAAACAAAGCGCAGGGCATGCAGGCCCCAAAATCCCCAACAGGAAAAGGGAAAGGCGCGCAGAAAAACAGGAAAAGCCAGAGACTAATCAGAGGAAGACTCCTCTCCTGAAGGGTTCCCCTCCTCTTCCCAGGAGCTCTCCAGTAGGGGGTCCACCTCGTATTCAAATAGCTGCTCATTGAGAAAGTGAACATTTTTCTGTAAACCCTTGTTCTCCCGCTTCAAGTCCTCGATCTCCTTGCCCATCTTCAAAATACGGCCACGCAATTCCGTTCCCTGGTGATAGACTCGGGAGAAAAAAGACCACTCCCTGGCGACACGGGATCGAGACGATTTGTCTTCCCTAGGCAAGGAGGAAAGGCGAAGGGGTGGGGAAGCCAGAGGAAGAACCCGGGTTCCCCCTAGCCTTCTTCCGACGAGCCGCAAGATCCTCCTCCGGAACGGAAGACAAGTCGGGGTCACTCGACGATTCCTGGAAGAGACGGGCCTTGCCCCTAACTCACGAAGGAAAACCGGACATGTTGTTGAAGAAGGCACGAAAGGACACCTACTACAAAAAAGGGGGGGACGGAAAGCCACAACAAAGCGCCAGGGTAATTTCCCTTTTTTAAACTCAAGAAAGGAATTATGGTGCCTCGAAACAAGGCAACCCACCTAACGACACTACCGCTTCCCGGGAACGGCCGCCGGATAAAACGGCACGCCTCTTCGTACCCCGAAGTCCTCGTAAATGCCTTCATCATGACGTCGCTCGAACAAAACGTTACTCCCTTGGCCCATTCAATGGACCAACGGAGTAAGGGGGAGTTATGATGGGACACAAATACGGCGTCGTTCTCAGATATCGCCACGTGTCGTCCATGCACAAGGAGAGCCTAGCCATCATGAAGAAAGACGTTGAAAAATGGTAAAGACCATGCAAACATGACACGCGTCACCGTCCAGGCCTCATCATCACAAATTATGGAAGAAAATGGCCGGCAAAGCCACGCGCGCCGGCGAGGCAGGGGGACGGCCCAATCCTGCAAAGGAAGGCTTTCTCTCCATAATGATGAAAAGGGCCGCGCACCTCCCTTTAAAATGGAGGGAAAGGAAGAAGAGAAGGGATCCACATTTTTTTGGAAAGGACTTCCCCATTCTCAGCTCCGCAAAAAGCAACCGGAAAAAGAGGCGAGGCAACAACAGAGGAGACTAGGAACGCAATCCTACTCTCCCTGCTAGTCCCCTCCGACCCACTCATTCACACACCCAGAAAGGAGCCTGGGCGTTGGCCCTGGTAACCTTGATCAAAACCCCTTCCCCTTCTCGCTGTCCTTTATATTGATTGGTCGAAGGATCTAACTTGCGTGTCGAAGTGGTCATCCGGGACACACCCCTGACCCCCTTTGTTTGTGATTGCAGACCCCACGGAGGCCCTCTACCGACCGCGCGATCACCGACCCGGATTCAGATGCCATCAGGTATCAAATAAGGAAATAATGGAGGAAGAAGAGATTGCTGAAATTGGTAATGGGAAGAAGAAAGTCCTGAGAAGTCTATTCCAAAGGATTTGGTGTTATCAATGAAGATCCTATCATGGAATGTTAGGGGTCTGGGTTTACTAAAGAAGAACGTCCAGGTAAAACAACTAATGCTGAAAAAGACACCAAGGCACCCTTTCACATAAAAATACCCTTTCATTTAAAATAAATATTTTTTGAATCATCAAAAACACCCTTTCATAAATCAAGTGTCTTTATAATCAAAACACATTTTTTTATTTTAAAAATAAACATATTTTTAAAATTTCCAACGGGTCTCTCATCTTCAACTATAATTTTAGTGACATGTCAATACAAGCACCCACCTGCTGATACATAGTGCCCATGTTGGCGCAGCAATCGGAAGCAAAGCGCAACATCATACAAGCTATGATGTGTAGAACCAGTACTCACATCAAGGCTCCGATGATAGAAATTTAAAACCGCATCGATCTCTTCCGGGAAGTGGTAATCGATGCCTAAGCGTTGCACAGAATCGATCATAACCATACCCTCCAATGTGTTAACGGCTTCGTGTAGCATGAGCCGAACTTCCTTCACTTTCTCCATTTGTTTCATGCGTAGACCATCCTATTTGTGTGATAATGTCAGTGGAAATTGAACAGTAATAAACCTTTTGATCATCAAAGACGGAAGAGGAAGAGCTAAGACACTAAAACAAAAAATAAAACTAAGCGCACGATCTCCATCTAAATCTAAAAGAGTAATGGCTGCCTTACCTGATTAGTGTTAGACAACGTAAAGGCCAAACTATTGTCATGGGCGAAGCTTTGATGATGACCCATGCACATATAAGGGCCTCTGATTCTTTGGGTCTTACTTAATACAGTAATGGACGGGGGTGATACCACTTTGTTGGAAAAGAGGGAAGTTATTGTTGTTAACCCGGATAAAGTTTTCCCGAGTTAAAACTGTGGAAATTAAATGGGATAGAAAAATATGGAAGCGAAAAATAAATTGAAAAATAACACCAGAAATTTTTACGTGGAAAACCCTCCGGGGTGAAGGGGAAAACCACGGGACCGTAGTCCACTTGAAAAACTTCCACTATAGTAAATGATGGGTTACAACATCACCTGTAGGTGGGTCTCTAAGAGAGTGCATACAAACTTGTGCCTTCAGTGTATAGCTATGAGTAGCTAACACTCCCTCACACACTGGCTCTCACTATACAGCTATTAGAGAGCTCTCTCTCTCTCTCTCTCTCACTGCACTACTATGTTTGTGCTTTTGTTCTCACTCTGCTGTTGTGTTTGTTGTTATGTTTTTCTTCCTCAGCCTTAGCCCATATTTATAGGTACATAAAGGCGAGTTTGCGCATGCAATCGCCGAATAAGGCCAGTCTTCATGCAGCGCTGTCATGCGGAAATCGGTGCCGAGATCAAATATCAGCAGCCGACGCATGCACCGCGGAAAGCTTTTTTCAACAAAAGCTTTCTCTAATCAGTTACAACCACACACATCCACATCTTCACATTTATTACACACATTGTTTTTTGTTACAAAATGGTCTGCCGTTTTGCTAGCAGTCCTCTAATATCAATTTCATGTCATTATTTCTTCATACTTAGGAAAACAACATGGGTACACCCTCCTCGTTTTTAACGAATGGACGGTGCCATGACAGGAGCACATGTGGTGCACAGTGCCCAGATACCTAAATAGGCCCAATGAAAGGAGGTCATTTGCTTGAGACAATAATGCACAT
Organism: Tasmannia lanceolata; assembly: GCF_043159265.1. Lineage (NCBI taxonomy): Eukaryota > Viridiplantae > Streptophyta > Magnoliopsida > Canellales > Winteraceae > Tasmannia > Tasmannia lanceolata. The sequence continues at coordinate 10,583,889 of NW_027518701.1, read as the reverse complement.
CGGTTAGACATAAAGATCTTTGGACCTTTCGTGGGGCCTATTTGTGAAGCATAAATGTGCACCAGTTGTGTACGTGTGATCCATGAATTTGTAGAGCATATATTGAAGCAAGAGGAACCAGTAATGCTCCTTTCATGGGGCCACCTATCTGTGAAGAACGAGTACACCAACTGTGCTCCTATATGTTACACGACATATTTGAACGCGATTCATACAAAAAATATGTGCTTTTATTATTAAATTTTTACAAGAAAGCACGAGAGCCAAAGCGTCAAAACATAAGCTGTTTAATATCTAAAGGTAATTAACAGCTGTATTGAAATTTACTTGTATAAGATACTTATTAGTCATAAAGAAGGGCATGACCCATCTCTCCACGACACGGTTGGTTGAAGCCCGCTTCCCTACCAAAAGAACAAATAGTTATAAAGAAATTTACATTTATAAGGTATTTAACATCACGATGAAACTTTTTATTCATAAGGTTTTAAATAATCTCAAAGACTATTAGAATATATCAGAACCATTGGACCATTAGGATGTGCCTATGCGAAATAATTAGGTAGTCAGCTTAGATTGGGTAACATGATTGGATTAGGATGAGCAGCTCTAATCATATCATTATCTCGTTCCCACGGTCTCCTACTCGTGCATACCCACCTTGAGCTTTCATATTCATTTAGTAATCCATGACCAATAACAGAAATCTGGTCCTAAGTTTTAATAATATTACTTTAATTTATCATTTCCACCTAAATTGTGAAAACCTAAGTCTTTGTTCACTTGTTTTCCCGGGAAAGGAAAAGAAAATGTTTCCCGGGAATCTGACGTTGAATTAGGAAAAGAAATCCAGGGAATCTGTGCAGGAAAAAGTTTCCCTAGACTGTTCACTTGCGTTGGAAAAGATTTCCAGGGAAACTGCTTGCCCTTCTTTTTGCACTAGGTTTCCAGGGACATGAAATCCGTGTGTTTTTATTAGGAAATGAAATCCCTAAAGGGTGGGAAAATGGGTTTTTCCATGTCATTTATTGCTTTTTTGCAAATATTCTACATGTGTAATTCTATTTTCCCTAGAAAGCAAGTGAACACTAGAATTTTGTCTTATCAAGTTCTTGTCAGGGAAAAAATAAGTTGTTTTCCAGGGATTTGCTTTCCTAGGAACGCAAGTGAACAGAGTTAAAGAATTTCAAGGAAAAAATTTTCTGCAAGAAATATTTTTCCTGCAATACAAATAGCCTAGGGCCTAAGTTCGGTCACCGAAGATCTAAAAATAAATATCCCCAAGGGAGTGTTTGGCAACCGTCAAAAAATATTCCAAATATTAGTGGGCCAATTGCTTTTCATGTGTCTACCCAGCCTACTCAGCTCCTCTTTCATAATTGGCCCAGGAACATTCCATGAAATGTTTAGAAGGAATTTGCAGGAAAAGTTTACAAGGAAAATGTTTTTAAAAGTTCCTTCTAGTTTTTACACACAATAAAAAATAACTTCAACCAACCCTATTCAATTTTTGCTTAGAGGGACCTTCAATTTATGAAAATATTCCTCTAAATTAAACATAAGAATATGATAACCGAATTGGGGACCTACAGTGAACCGGACAAATAGCCTCTTAACACAATAGTAATCTTTCCTCCATGAAAATGGCAAATCTACCCCTCCCATGCCATGTGGGATGTGGGCATTTGTTAAGTTACACTATCGGTTCACTCCATAGCAGCACTCTAAACATAATCATATCATTTCCCTATAAATTGTGAAAAGAAATTTTTTTTCCAAGAAAATATTTTTTTCTCAGAAATGTTTTTCTTGCAAGCCAAACAGGGCCTTGGGTCATGTACGTTCACATGAATACCCTCTTTACATATCTAGTACACAAAAAGAATTGTATTCGATCATACGGTTTTAAATAACAGGCAGAATTTCTCACATATTTATCACCATTGGTATTAAAGATAGGCTACTGATATTTGCACTAGCATGTTTTGATAATGAGATAAAGTCACCTTTGTCTTTTCCTTTTTTATTGGTTGCTTAGATTGCACTAGCATGTTTTGATAATGAGATAAACTCACCTTTGTCTTTTCCTTTTTTATTGGTTTCCATAGAGTTTTTAGGAATTGTAATAGCTTATGACATCTAATTAAGTAACTAAAGTAAAGGTGAGGACGTCTACTAATCAAAACATGGTAGTGAGAATACATCTGTTTAAAGAGGAATGGTGCCCTCGCAAAAAATTAAAAAGCTCCAAGGCTGGGCGCCCCCAATTGGACCATCTCCCCACTCTGGTGAGACGCTCTAATGGGGGCACCCATGTAGTTTTTTTTTTTTGCAAGAGTTCCCTTCTTTTTAATAGCCTCCTAAAGATAATGAAAGGCTTTTCTCTTTCTCTATCTCTCTCTAAATTAAGAAGAAATTAGCAAAAATTAAGAAAGATTAAGAAAAGAGTAATGTAGCTAGGGAAACCGGTTGTACGAGCAGGAAAACAAACTAATCAAAAGTGACGTACAACTCTTCCTTATGTTTATGAAACTCACAAAAAGGTGTTTTTTTTGTACACATGGCAACCTTTGATTGTCGGTCTCTCCAATGGGTCTTACTCTCGGTTACCATACCATTTTCAAAGGATTTGCTAGGGACCATCACAGGCGGCATTTCGCAGACCAGCTGTTGCATGACAGAGCAGCCACATAGCAATAGATTTTGGCTGCTCATTTAATTCATCCTATGTGGATGCCCTCTCATGCAAGGCTCCATTTCTTTCTACGTAAAATGGATGGACGTGAAAATAAAAGAGAGAGCAGCCACATAGCATACGCTGAGAGATGCCTAAGCTATGGGTGCAACTTGGGTTGGGCTCAAAAATAAAAGAGAGAGAGAATTGGGTTGGGCTCAACCAGAACCCGATTTCGGCTCGGGTTGGGTTGACTTTCCTCAGACTGGGTTGGGAAGAGCCAACCACAATATTGTTGCTTGTGTCTAATCCAAACCCAACCCGAACCGATTTGGAAAAAATGCATTAGACGGGGCAGGTTAGGGTTGAGAAATTTAGGGGCAGGTTGGATTAGGTTTGGCCATTCTCACCCGAGGCTGAGATTGGGTTGGGTTAGGTTGAGGGAATGTTATTTAGGGTTGGGCTATGGTTGGCCTCAACCTGACCCAACTATACCCGAGTTGCAACACTATTGTAAGCACATGATAAACGTGCACACGCGAGAGATGCCTTCATCGGAATGTGTGGTGGAGACATCGTACTCCACTGAAGCCACTTCTATTTAATCCGACATTTAGCCTCAGTATGGTCACATGCTATCGTCAAGCAGGTGGCCCTCGTAAGAACATTGGGTTATGTGCCACCGAAAATGCAAACAGAACATATTCTATCTTTACTAACTAGGTTGATTGTGGTACTAGCTCACATCCATACTTTTTTTTACAAAGGGGTCTAATATATTTTGATAATGGTCTCACTCACTTTGTTTTCCTGTTTTCCTTTTTTATTGGATGTTGATATAAATTGGGAGAGAGAGGATTCCGCCGCCCTTTTCTTTTTCTTTTTCATTTTTTGGTAGGTAACATGGGATAGAACCTTAGAGCTCGTGATTGAGGGACAAAGCCTTTTACCAATGAGCTAGAAGCTTAACCCTTATTCCTCTTAAAAAGATGAGGAAAATAAGATCGGGATATCGACTGCCATGTCAACCTACAGGTGACTGAAATTCCAAGGGTGGTCCCGAGTACGGCAACTTATGAGGAGAGAGAAATTAGGTTACTAACAAGTTTTAATTCTTTTGAAAACTCAAACCCAATTTTGGAAATTAAGAGATCAACAATAAAATTCAATTACACAAGTTAAATCTAAAGTGCAAATGCAAAATAAGGAGCAAGAGTAAGAGAGATTGCACCCGAGATTTAAAGTGGTTCGGTCCTCAAAACGCGAGGCCTACTCCACTCCATCAACCAAACCCGTTGATGGCTTCACTATGTGATCTTCTTAACTTCGGCGAAGATTGGTACCGATTACAAATTCCAATTACCTTTAACCTTGGTGGCAATCTTCACCACGAAGAGTGGGCTACGCTTCTCCGAACACTCGCCCGATACAAGTTCTTGACTAAGAAAGAAAGAACAAAAAATCCCTCACAAGGGTTTACAAATTGTAGAAGATGTACAAATTGAGCCTATGGATCCAAATCCTAATCTTAGAGGATAAGAGGCATAATCAAGTTTGATTCACTCTTTGGATGTTCAAATGAAGTTTTAGCGTGTTAGGATTGATAGTCTTGAAGTTTAGAATGCCCATATATATAGAAAAACCAATATATGACCGTTCAATGGTATTGTGATAATTCCAGCAAAATTCCCAACGGCTCAAAATATGACCGTTATAGTGTTCTCGGAGTTCCGAGAATAGTTCTCGGAGTTCCGGGAATACAAACAGAAGATGAAAAAAAGTCTACTGGACCATTTCTCGGAGTTCCGAGAATTTCTCTCGGAGTTCCGAGAAGCCTATGAAGAGCAGATTTTCACTTCATGTTTTTGGGCTTCCAACTTAACACCAAGTTGGGATTGCTATGAGGGTTCCAAGGTGTTGGAACACCACAAAGACAATCACATATAAATTTAGAGTGTGTGTTTATTTCCTTAATTATGCCTCTTAAAATCTAAAACTAAGATTGGATTTTATACAATCTAAATTGACTTCGATCTTCAATGCGATTCTTCAAGTCTTCATTTGTCTTGGATCTCCGATGTCTTTGGCCTTCATAATCGGTCTAATGAGATCTTCTTGGCCTCAATCTAAGCAATGTTGTCTTAGCACCAATGTGATCTACAACTTAGATATCAAACACATTAGTGATCATAAATCACTTGTGTATTGGAATCATCAAAATAAGATGGGAATGCCAAGATGGAAACCATTGGGCTTACAATCTCCCCCTTTTTGATGATGACAAGCACAAAAGATTTTCCAATAAAAGCATTCATATTTCCTTACACTAGAATTCTTGCTTTGATACCAAGAATTCTAGTGTAAGGAAATATGAATGCTTTTATTGGAAAATCTCTTGTGCTTTTCATCATCAGAAAAGCGGAGATTTGTAGACACCCCATTTTGACCGTGCCCTAAACCCTCCAAGTTTGAGTAAAACCTAACCAAACCAATGCTTTAAAACTCCAAATTTCACCCCAAGGTAGATTAGGGTCCCAGCAAGGTCCCTGCAAAATTTCGTCAAAATCCGAGCGCGTTTGCCTAGCGAACAAGCCAAAGTAAGTGTCGTAGTATAAGCTGGAAAGGGGGGTGGATTATCTTAGATGGGGCTGTCCAAGGTAATAGAGGGGTTGCGAATTTAGCATTTTCTTATATAAAACCCGTTTTTCGTTACAAACAGAGGAGATTTTTATTTTTTCTAAAAGAAGAAAAGAAAAGAAAATTCGCAGAGAGAAGAGAGAAAATCTGAAACCCTAGTTCCGTCCGATCCTTCTTCTCCGCTCAAGCTCCGGTCGAGCTCCGACGAGCACCGATCAGAGAAATCGATAGAAAAGACAGAGTAAAATAGCAGATCTGAGAGAGAGAGAGAGAGAGAGAGAGAGAGAGAGAGATTTTGGGGTTCCGATGGAGTTTCTTCCTTTGTCCGATCATCGTCTCCATCATGTTAGTCGGAGCTCCGGTTAATTTCCAACGAAATCCCCTTCTCAGATGTTATGTTTCATAGTCTTCATTCCTTTCTTTTTTCTTTTTTTTCTCTTTTGATTTCAAGTTTAAAACCCAAACATTTTGTTTCTTCTCCGATCGGGATCTGAGAGATTTCCGATCAATCAGGTCAATTTTTCCGACCGGATTTGCACTCCGATTATGTTTCTCCTTGCTGTTACCTCCATTTCTATCATCTTTCCCCCCATTTTTCTTCTCAAACCCTAACTCCCCGGCTGGTCATCCTTTCCGATCTTCTCCGGCTAGGTCTACCGGAGCTCCGATCGATCTCCGGTCGAGCTTTTCTTCCTTCATTCACTAGCCTTTGATGCTGTTACTCCTTTCTTCCATAATTTTAGACTCAAGCTCCCTTTAAAACCCTACATTTTTCATCATTTAAACCTTAACTCCCTTCTTCAATCGATTCCTCTCATTTTCCAGCTAAATTTCAGCTGAGTTCTGGAAAAAACCTAGACCTTGTTAAATCTCAGAGCTTTGGAGTTTCATCACTTTTAATCTGGAAAGAGGAGACCAAAAGATCGGATTTCTTCTTCAATTCAGGTAACATTCTTTCTCTCCTTTGTGTTAATTTAAGAGATTGTATTTTTTCCCACTTGAGTTGATTTTTGTAGTGGCTTCGGTTTGATTTATATTATAGAAATATTTTCATTTTTTTTGTGAAATTGTGTTGTGGCTGAGATGTTTGGCTTTAAATTTGTTTAAAAATGTTACAAGTATTTAAAGCAATGATGTGCAATTAAACGATTTCAATTTTTCGTGCTTGATGGATTGAGAATGACTAGTTTTGAAGCAGGTTTTTAGTTCATGATGAATGTGCTTAGGAACTCATTAAAGATGTTTATATTCTCATACGTTATCGAATATTTTAGCTGGGAACAGGGGACCAAGCAAATCTGTGTGGATCCAATTTAATTCCAAAATCTCTTGATCCAGCCATGTCGAAAATTTGAAAAATTCTTGCTGTTTGGAAGCTATGAATGTTACAAGTATTTTGTTTTTAAGAAAAAATTAAAAAAATGACATGGAACCTCATATGTAGTGTTAAAATCTCAGAAACTCTTGTTTCAGCCCCTATTTTGGATCAGCCCATGTCTCTTTATAATGGCAATCTGTCCACACACTTTTGATATTGGCAGCCCATGTACCCTCATGATATTTACAGGCCCTGTTGTGTGATTTGTTTCTCATGAATATTCGTATGGTTTTTCATTCTGCTTAGTACAAATATTGTTCATAGTATTGAGGCTGTTGTGCTTCGTCTCCAAGAATGATATTGTGATAATTAGGGTATTAAATTTGTGTGAAAGAATATTTTTCTATGAGATGTGTATATACAAATGTGTACATGTCTGTATATGTCCATGTATGTATATATGTGCCCTTCTCCCTTCAATGCAAGGGCGATGAAGGCGTTAGCCCAAGCCCATCATTAGGGGACTTGCTTAGTCCAATTAGCACTCCCCTCATTTATTTTTAAGACTGGCCCAGTCTTTTAGATACCCTTAAACCTTATGAGCCCATTCATTGCAAGGGCAATGAAAGAGATATCTAGAGACCCTGTTTAGGGAGACAAGCTATGTCTCGTGCATAGAAAATCATACCTTCTGAAGACAAGCTTTGTCTCATTAGCGAGTCATACATAGGAGACTACCCAAGTCTCAAATAGAACATCTCCTTTAGGTTAAAGACCGACTTGGTCTGTTAAAAACCGTACCCATCTTGTCTTTGCAAGGGCAATGATAAGGATACTTGGAGCCCACCTCTGTGTCTAGAAGATTTGCATAGTCTCACTAGCACCCTTCTTTATCTCATTTTCTTTTAGAAGACATGCCTTGTCTCATTAGCATCCCCTCCTAGTGTTGTGCACTAGGAGTCAGTCATTTAGTGTTAGGAGTCAGTCTTTCAGTTTCAGGAGTCAGTCCTATCATCATAGGGGTGAGGATTATTTCCAACCTCTTGTCAAGTCATGTGTTTTTATCCACTCTTGCAAGGTATAGGATGCTGTCCAACCCTTGCAAAGCTGTGATTCTGTTCTTTTTTCTCGCAAAGCATAGGATGCTGTCCAACCTTTGCGGGATATTCAGGAGTCTGTCCTCCCCTTATGATGATAGGATTTTTTCCTGTCGTATCAAAAACATCTTCAAAATCCAAAAATCTCAAAAATCTCGAGTCATTAGGTGTAGTTAGGAAATCTGTTCCAAACTACGTTGGCTTGATCCCTTCCACAGGGTACGTAGTGCAGCTTGGGATCCACCTCCCAGGTCCAGCCAAACCTTTAAAAATAAACATTTCAAACCCTCCAAAAAAATGCAAAAACTCTTCAAAACCTTTTCAAAAAGATCTTCCCCTAAAGTTAGGATTCTGTCCTAGACATTTAGGGTGTTTTAGAGTTAGGAGTTTGTCCTGATTTGTTGATATGGTGTGTCCTGTCGTGTGAGTGTCCCTAGAGTTAGGAGGCCTCAAGTCGATCGGTTAGACATTCAGTCGAACCGATGGCTAGACTAGGAAGCATATAGTCAGCCCATGGTTTTCCTTAGGTTGCACAGCCTAGTTACACATAGGATGTAGGGCTCACCTGCATTAGCTTAAGGCTAATTAAATTGCATTAGTTAGGGCACATAGAGAGTCCTAAAAATTACAATTCACATGAACTTAAGCAATTGTATAAAAAAGCTTTAAAAATCAGTCGAGTCTAGTGGATCGAGTCTAGGATAGCGGTTCTAGATGGTTAGGCATACTAGTTTAGAATAGGGCATCGAACTACGTTGACTCCGATTCTTCCCGAGGCCGGGATACGTAGAGCAGCTGGGATGGACGGCCATCTTGGTCCGAGTCAATGCATTAGAGTTTTAGGATTCATTTTATCCAGTTATGTTTAAAATTGAATTGTGTTGTGTGTTTTGCTGTGTTTTCTTACTTTCATGTACAGATCCTATACCTTTAGCTGTAGCATGCATGTGTTTGCACACCAGAACTCAGACACCAATTAGGTATGACACTCATAACCTAGCTCTTGAGGCTTGTCACTCAGAATCTAGCTACTCCTTTTATTTTATTTCTTTTATGTGTGATTATTATTCATCTCCGAGACATGCATGATTAGATAGACGTATTCTCGGAGATATTGATTCTCATTTCATATGACTTTTGCCCAAAACTCTTCAAAATCATTAAATAAATGGCATAAGAGACCAGGTGCTTACACTTGGGCGGATGAGATGCTCTTTAGACCTTCCAAATTTGTAACCAGGCACGAACCCTCTTTTTATAATCTCTGGTTATCCGTTGCAACAGAGCATAGTATGGGATCCTTGGCCCACTTCCTTGAATGGCGACTCTTCTTTGTTTAAGGTACGCCTCGAATCTGGGCTAGTCCCCGAATCGAGAGGTATCTCACCTTTTATATCGCCACTCATGCTCTGAGAGGCACTTCTTTCGAGAGTTCCTTGGTAGAGCTCTCCATTCACGTGGATGATCCATAGAGACTTCGTGTGGGGCCCGTTCCTCACCGCCTCTCTCGGATCGGGGTCCACAAGATTGTAAGCCAAATGGTTTCCACCTTGGCATTCCCATCTTATTTTGATGATTCCAATACACAAGTGATTTATGATCACTAATGTGTTGGATTATCTAAGTTGTAGATCACATTGGTGCTAAGACAACATTGCTTGGATTGAGGCCAAGAAGATCTCATTGGATCGATTATGAAGGCCAAAGACATCGGAGATCCAAGACAAATGAAGACTTGAAGAATGGCATTGAAGATCGAAGTCAATTTAGATTGTATAAAATCCAATCTTAGTTTTAGATTTTAAGAGGCATAATTAAGGAAATAAACACACACCCTAAATTTATATGTGATTGTCTTTGTGGTGTTCCAACACCTTGGAACCCTCATAGCAATCCCAACTTGGTGTTAAGTTGGAAGCCCAAAAACATGAAGTGAAAATATGCTCTTCATAGGCTTCTCGGAACTCCGAGAGATTTATATGTGATTGTCTTTGTGGTGTTCCAACACCTTGGAACCCTCATAGCAATCCCAACTTGGTGTTAAGTTGGAAGCCCAAAAACATGAAGTGAAAATCTGCTCTCCATAGGCTTCTCGGAGTTCCGAGAATTCTCGGAGTTCCGAGAATTTCTCTCGGAGTTCCGAGAAGCCTATGAAGAGCAGATTTTCACTTCATGTTATTGGGCTTCCAACTTAACACCAAGTTGTGATTGCTATGAGGGTTCCAAGGTGTTGGAACACCACAAAGACAATCACATATAAATTTAGGGTGTGTGTTTATTTCCTTAATTATGCCTCTTAAAATCTAAAACTAAGATTGGATTTTATACAATCTAAATTGACTTCGATCTTCAATGCGATTCTTCAAGTCTTCATTTGTCTTGGATCTCCGATGTCTTTGGCCTTCATAATCGGTCCAATGAGATCTTCTTGGCCTCAATCCAAGCAATGTTGTCTTAGCACCAATGTGATCTACAACTTAGATAATCAAACACATTAGTGATCATAAATCACTTGTGTATTGGAATTATCAAAATAAGATGGGAATGCCAAGGTGGAAACCATTGGGCTTACAGTGACAAGCCCGGGGTGCATACGAAAGAGGTGAAGATCACTGTCTTCAACTATGAAAAGTGTTCTTTGAATCCATTAAAAAAAGAGAGAGAGAGAACAAAATTCTCTAAGAATTTCACTGGTAATAAACACAACAATTCATTACATTTCGTTCATAATGACTTAAACAAGAATCAAAGACTCCTAATCCAACCAAGATTCCTAACTTAAACCCAACTTGCTTACTTACCAAAAAAACTAAGTTTTGTAAAATAGTAAAACTCGACTTTCTAAAAATTAGTAAAATATGACCCTATCTAAAACTCACTAAAAAATAATAATTTAACAAATTCTAACATAAAGGGACAATGTGCGCTAAAAACACTTAAATGTAAAGGATGAAAGCATACTAAAAATATTAAGTTTTGACTTCAGACTCAAATTTGACCCTCGAAATGGCTTCTTTTTGCGATGTTTCCGATCGACCAATGAACCTTGATTGATTGATACCCATGTAGGACACGCCGGACTCTTTCCAATGGCATATAATACTACATGAAAAACCTCTTCTTATTAATAAATTGGACGTATTAGAACGAACTCGGTCATACTAGACCAAATTAGAAATCGGTCGTGCTAGATTGAAGTTTGACATACTAGACCGAACTACAAATTGGCCGTACTAGATTGAACTCGGTCATAGTAGACAGAATTGCAATCGGTCGTGCTAGACCGAACTCGATCATACAAGACCAAATTGCAATCGTTCATGCTAGACCAAACTCGGTCATGCTAGACCGAACTCAACACAGTCATAATAGACCAAACTCAGCCATGCTTGACAGAATTACAATATGGTCATGCTAGACCAACCTTTAAATAAATTAGACTTGGCTTTGAGTCATATAACCTATTACCTCTCTGATATAGATAAGACAAATCATACCATTTAAGGTCTATAAATTAGCCTCCATACTCTTTGGGAGACAGATTGCTCTCCCCAAAAAATAAGGTAACTTCAGGAACCCTGAATTTCCAAGAGTCTGAGTAGTAGGTATTATACTAGTCGGGGTATGATTTCCTATACACCGGCCTATGTATCTGTCTGAACATCGGACCAACTTTCTATTGTATCTTTTCCATAACTTGATCTATATTCCGACCGATGTACTGGGGCATGAAGTCATCTCGAACGAGAGGTTGGTTCAAACCTATCCTAGGATCGGACGGCACCAGTTGCACTCCGCTTTCAACTAGTAGTGCAACACCAAGTTTGGCCTGGGGATTTGGAGGTGGTGTACGAGGTTGGTTTTGGTTCTAGTTCCCATTATTGTTCCCTAAAAACCAATTCCATCGCCGACCTGCAAACCACCACTAGGATTGTTCATGCTCTCATTTGGTCTTACAGTGTCAGGATCTCATCGATTTGCCATGGACGACCTCGTTGGCTGTTATGGTATAGTTGGGACGAGGTTGTTAGAAACGAACATGGTTGGTGGCAAATTATGTCACCGAGTTTTGGCAAAGAGGAATGCTCACCTGAGAAGATGAATCTATTCAGTTGGTTTTTTAATTCAAGGAGATAACCTACAACTACTGTAAAGTAAATGACAATCCAGGAAAAGTAAATGATAAAAGATAAAGGTTAAGACATGTTTTGTGTTGGTTTTGGGACCCCTTCTTCTCATGTAGTCATTTTTTTATAGCCTTCTTGCACACCACTACTCCATGTCTTTGAGTGGAGATTTGTTGTAACTGTTAAAGTATAAAAGATAAATAACACCTTTCTCCAATTGCTTAAGCTTTTGGAGAAGTTGGTAAGTTATCATGGTATTAGAGCCAAAGGTCTCGAGTTCAAACCTCCCGGATAGCAAAAAATCCACATGTGATGGTCGGCCCAAAGTGGGACCACATGTGCCACGTGTTTGCCAAGGTGGCCACACGTGTGGGGGAGTGTTAAAGTATAAAAGATAAATAACACCTTTTTCCAATAGCTTAAGCTTTTGGAGAAGTTCGTAAGTTAACAGTAACTACTCACCACTACCCTTGAGAGGGAACTTGCATTTACTACCCACTTTAGCTTTGAACTTTCATATGTTCCCTTGTTGGAGAATAATTTTTGCCCTTATCTTCTAGAGAAGTGACTGCTGGCATGTAAAGTTTGCTTTGACTCCGAAGGGAAATTCAAAAATGGGTGCAAACGTAAGTGTGGATACTGGATATTCTTTGTTTGAAAATGCATTTAGCAGGCAAAAGAACAACGAGGATATAAATATAGAAACAAGAGAACCATTCGGGAACCTTCCCTGAGTATTGCCACTATCTTCGTACATCTTTCTTCCCATGCGAGAAAAATATATAAGGGTGTATCCTTACATATATGGTCGCATACAAGCACATATACATTTTCAGGGTTTGGTTAAAGGGATGCTTTCGTTGAGCAATGAGTTGATGAGCTGCTCAAGGGCTGGGAGGTGTTGATTGTGGTCATAACTGTACATGACCTCGATCATCCTAGCAGCGTTTAGTGAGGCTTCTTTGAAACATGGAGAGAATTGATTTGAACAAAGGCATTCCTCGTTGAGTTTCTTCCATGCATTCGATATCATATATTTCACCGCTTCACGTGCATTTTCAAGGGAAGAAGAGCTCCCATTTTCTTTCATGTAGCACTCTACATATGACCCATCATATCCTTCTTGGTTCTCATCCTTCAAATATCATGGGAACATTTGTTAGTTTGATGACGGAATTGTATTACAAAAATACAGCCTATCTCTCAATTTTGAAGAAGAAATTTTTTTCAGTAATTTAGGCACTTTTTTTCCTTTCAAGGACCCACCACATAACACTCCTGAGAACCCTATCATACACTTTCTCCAATTTCTAATTTTTATTCTATTTTAGTGGCATCCGAATGGGTTATTGTGGTTCTCAGGTATTGTCATCATAGTTACAAATAAGTCTCAGGAATTTCTCCGGAACTCCGAAAGGGTTTACTCAAGATATTATAAATGTTTCAAATATATAAAAATTTACATTTAAAAAAAATTAGCACTTCAAAATATGGCATTAATTTTTTGTCATATTTTCCTTAGTAAGGATATAATATGAAGATATCTCAATGATTATTCAAAATCTGGAGAAATTTTTTGAATTTTGTCGTTTTATACAAAATTACAAAATATCATGATGTTAATTAAAAAAATCAGAGATATCCTCACTACCATATTTTGATAATGGCACTATTCACTCTGCTCTACAAAGATGCTTATTCGAAGCCTAAAGTAGCTTCGTTGAAGCCAAAATTGCTTCGTCAAAGTCAAAATAAGCTAGTCGAAGCAAAAAATAGGTTAGTCAAAGCCAAAATTGCTTATTCGAAACAAAAAATGCTTAGTTGAAGCCAAAATTGCTTTGCCAAAGCCAAAATAAGCTAGTCGAAGCCAAAAATAGGTTAGTCAAAACCAAAATTGCTTATTTGAAGCAAAAAATGCTTAGTTGAAGCCAAAAATATGTGAGTTGAAGTAAAAAATGCTTAGTCGAAGCCAAAAACAGTTTACTCGAATCCAAATAGGTTACTCGAGCCACAAAAAAAAAGTTATTCAAAGCCAAAAATAGGTTGTCAAAGAGAAAAATGAGTTGCTCGGAGCAAAAAATGAGTTACTCGAAGATTAAAAAAAAAATAGTCGAAGCTAAAAATATGTTAGTTGAAGTCAAAAATGTTTAATCAAAGCGAAAAACAGTTTACTCGAATCCAAAATATGTTACTTGAAGCCGAAAAAAGTTCGTTGAAGCCAAAATACGCACTCGAAGTGAAAAATGAGTTATTCGAAGCCAAAAATGAGTTGCTCAAAGCTAAAGTAGGTACTCGAAGCCAAAATTAGTCGAAGCCAGGGGAATTTTCGTCCTCGAATTCTTTTCTTTTTTTTTGGCAAAAATAATATTTATACGAGTTTTTAAAACAACTAGCATTTTCATGCAATTATTCCAACTCTTTGGCACGTAACAGTTATTTACCCAAAAAGAAACAATATGAGGAGTCTATGTAGTTACAAAAACATGGGACATGAAGGGTTGCTCAATAGAGATTCCTGAAAAAATAAAAGCTTAGTAAAATACGGTAGCGGTGGGGTCAGAGTGACTATTTATATGGTGTGTCGGTGCCTAAAAATCAAGCTTATAGCAATTCCCATCAGGGTGAAATTTTTCTTGAATTAAAAAAATGGACCCTTGAATTCCTTTTCAATGGATTTTCATGTTTTATTTTGACTTCATGGATTTTCCTTTTTGTTTCTATTTTTACGCTAGACCAAAATCATTGCATCAATTGTCAACCACTAATCATCGTACCTTTGCACTTCCCAAATCGTCCCAAAGCCGAAGAATGGTTGCGGGCCAGGTTAAGAGGCCTGGAATATCGTCGACACTATCTACACTCTCTTTTGCCATCCCTTCTCCCAACTGAAAAAGCATGTGAAGTAATACAAGGGGTACTCCCGAACTAATTACTCCATTTCTCATGTACTCATCTGTCTTTGGGATATGTCTAGACCGAAACCATTTTGCCTCTACCATGAATGCATTGCATAGCTTCCCCCACTGGTTAATTAGACAAGGAAATATGATTCAGTTGTTAGAATTTGTGACTTAATTTCACCATTAATGACAGTAAGAAAGTCAATTCATGTTTTAATGAATATACCGATTTTCTCAGAGATTGTAGGGGATTCCATCCATGTTCCATCTGAATCTTGTCTGAAATCTCATTACTGATGTTATATAGAGCCATGAAGCATATCTTCATGTATCTCGGTAGCTGCTCAATCTCAGTGACTTCCCATCTGTAATTTGTTGAATATCACTCTATAATATACATATTTTTTAATTCTTAGAAGCAGAAAGAAAATTGGGTTTTTTCTTACTCACCTATTGACTGCTTCTCTGAAGAGGATGAGTTCATCAAGTGTCCCATAGACATCGAAAATGTCATCAATTATGTAAACAAGCGATATGGGTTTTGTGAGGTCGACTCTGTACTTTGAGAATTGAGGGTGTGAGAGCATTGCCATGGGCCACATGAACCATTTCACTGGTTGGTCTCTAACAAAACATAATTCCTTTGACAAACCCAGGTCTTTCCACCACCTGAATTTTGAAGGAGAAGTCATTAAGTTAGAAAGTCTGATATTAGTCTGAAGTAAAATTCAATTGGTAACAGAATTACTAACTTTAGAATGGCTCTAAGCTCTCCTTGATGCAAGGATTGAACGATGTTGAAATCCAATTTTGCTAGTTCTTGTAAGACTCCTGTCCTCCCATTGTCTCCTTGGTAGTTTTTGAGGTAGTAGTTGGCATTGAACCTTGGCAATGTCATGTGAAAAGGATGCTCCAAGGTATGTCTTACTAGGTCCGCGAGGTCCGGTTCCATAACTATCATCGAAGCCTTAAGGTGCTTGCCGGTGAAGTCATAAGCTTCATCAAGTATATCCTCGCCATCTATTCTGAGGTGTGAAGCTTCATATAAACCCATCATTCCCCTTATGTCTTTACCTACGTATTGGCCAAATGTCCCCTCCTTGTCTTTGAAGTTCTTAAACACATCTGTTCCATGCAGAGTAGTCAGTAGGAGATCTAGTTGAGACTAATTGGTATGATGAATGATCAAATTACGAAGATGCAAATGTTCAAATTAGGAAACATAGGGACAAATGGAATGAGGTAAAAAAAAATAAAAAATTAGGCAAGGCAAGCCTATTAAAGCTTTATGTTATAGACTTTTATTTCCCCACTATTGCAAGTGGCCACATGGAAATAAAGTCCAATACCGAACTAGTATGCCCCCACTTAGTTGGAACTGAAAGGGACAAGGAAGAATAAAGCCTTTTATAGGAAGTAAAAGGATATGAAGTACCCACTTTCACTGAAAGATATACTTTCATTTAAAATAAGTATTTTTTAAATATAAAAAAAGCACCCTTTCATTAATCAAGTTTCTTTTGAATCAAAAGACTTTTACCCATTTTTTATATTTTAAAAATAAAGACATTTTGAAAATATCCAACTGATCTCTCATCTTTAACTATAGTTTTAGTGATATACTGATATGTCAATAGAAGTACCCACCTGCGGATACATAGTGCCCATGTTGGCGCAACAATCGGAAGCAAAGCGCAACTTCGTACAAGCTACGATGTGTCAAACCAGGACTAACATCAAGACTCCGATGATGGAAATCTAGAATGGCTTCGATCTCTTCCTGGAAGTGGTAATTGATGCCCAAGCGTTGCAGAGAATCGATCATAATCATACCCTCCAACGTGTTACCGGCTTCGCGTAGCATAAGCCGTACTTCCTTCACCTTCTCCATTTGTTTGATGCGCAGGCCATCCTATTTGAGTGACAATGTTAGTGAAAACAGAACAGAATATTAAATCTTTTGATCATCAAACATGGAAGAGGAAGAGTAAGGACAATAAAACCAAAAATAAAATTAAGTGTATTATCTCATCTAAATCTAAAAGAGTAATGGTGGCCTTACCAGGTAAGTGTTAGATGGTGTAAAGGCCAAACTGTTGTCATGGGTGGAGCTTTGATGATGAGCAATGCACATGTAAGGGCCTTTGGTCCTTTGGGTTTCACTTGATACAGTTGTGGGAGATGGGGTTGAAGAACAAAATTCAAGGGGGAAAGCCATGAAAGCTAGTGGGAAAGCTACTAGTTTAGAGACTAGTAAGAAATACTCAATTAGGGGTTCTGATTCTTCTTTTCTTTGTTAGATGAACAAAGATGAAGTTGTGAATGAAAGATGAAACCCCAAGTGCACTTATATACTTGAGGTAGGGAGGCCAATGTTTCTGGACGGTAGAGGAGCTTGTGGTGATAAACGAGCAATGAAAGGGGAAAAAGACTTTGCATACAATCAGTTCGCCCACACCCGAACAGAACTTACATGAGTCCAAGTCATTTTGTCCACACGCAAACAGAACTTACATGTGTCTAAGTCGGTTGGTCCACACCCAAATACTGCTTACTTATGATTAATACACACTAACGCAATCAATTAGCCTTGAAAAAAATGAGATGCACATGAAACAGGCTCTCTCGTGGGTCACGGTTTTGAACAAGATTTTCGGATTTCTCGTGGGTCACGGTTTTGAACAAGATTCTCGGATTTATTTTTGCTTTAGCCGTTCCCCCACCTACATGAACAAAACTTGGCTCCTGATCAGTTTGGAGGAAGTTCCTCCAACCCCTCTAATAGCAAGGGGTGTGATGGAATTGATATTTCCACACCCCTTGCTATTGGAGCTATTAGCAAGGGTTTGAGGAAGTTCCCCCAAACTGATCTAGAGCCAAGTTTTTTTCTCTTTCACGTCTTGTCATTTTCTTATTATTATTAATATTCTTTTACATTAATTGGATCCTAATTTGGGTTGAATTGGTGGAGCCCACCCTATCAAAACATATCATTCTGCAACAGCGGCATTTTTGTCATTTTAAAAGGTAACTTTTTCCTTTTCACTGAAATTTGAAACATTTATCTACAGAGTATAAGAAAGACTTATTTTGAATGAAGTTTTGGAAGTGGTAACTCTATCTCTTTATTTTGCATTTTCCTCTTGATCTTAATTAACAGGAAAATGACCAAAATCCCATTAATATGTGGTTAAATTTTCATAATAATATCTACCAATTTCTAGATACCGGATTGACCAGCGTCAGCTGGTACTCGCAATTGTTTGAAAATTCAACCCTCGGTTTTCATAGCAAGAGTGACAGATAGAGAGATACCGTGTGTTGTTGAGAGGGGTGTTTGAGTAAGTTGTAATCTTGGAACAAGGGGATATAACCCTCCTGAGCACGTATTGAGAGCTTTCTCCATGAATTTGAAAAGCCTTTCCTTCCACAAACACCGAGTTGTTGTAACAGAGAGGGAGAAGAAATATAGCACCCTTTCAACCCAGCCACTGTTTCCTCTACTTAGTAAACAAGTTTTGAGTATTTTTCTTGTTAGTTTTGCGTACTAAATATTAACAAAGCTATGTGAAAACACCACTCCCTTTCCACGTAATTACGCTTGCAACATCACCTTCCACCAGGGTATCTTATAACAGTATTATTTTATGGAAAAGCTGACTCATTCGTTCAAGACCAACCCAACAATCCCTAATGGGACTCATCTTGACATGCTTAGCTACCCCTAACATGTTATGGTATAGACATTTAAATGAATCATATTGAAATCCAAGGTTGCTATCTCTAGGAAAACATATCTTCCAGTCCGAAATATTCCTTCCCACACTCCTCAATGTGCCAAAGTTACCTACACCGTTAGTGTCCAAAAGAAATTGACTTTCTTAGGTACTCTTTTCATATATCTCTTTGTACAACACTGATCAAATTAAATATGAACTTCTCTGGTTTTTTATTTCCATTTTCCTTCTTTAATCGTATGCAATCTGGGAACTTTGTGCTTTTTTTAGAAGTTACATTTCAGTTTCCATAACAATCTCTCTCTCATTGAGAATGGTTATAACCTCGTGACATTTCTCTTTGTGGATCTCTGTTGCTCATATTTTGGTCACCTCTTTTAAAATAAATAAGAAAAAAGTTTAGAAACATCACCAAAAAAAGGTTTCATACTCCCACATTGTCCTTGAGTTTGTGCATTTCTCTCCACTCATTTTCTTTGTTTCTTTGATGATATGGCAGGTTAGTAGGACGTAGGTATCAACGTGGGTTCCTAAGATTTGTATCATTCAATTAGAACAATTTTTTTTTGTCCGAATGAGGCTTTTATTAATCGAAGAAAGAGCACCAACATGGTCCCAGTCCCAGCACTAGAGGAAACAAACAAAAACCGAAGGATCCGATTTACTTAAATAAGTAAGAACACTCAGAATCATCCAAGATAAGAGACTAAGACACAGGTCACAAGTGGATACGAATCCAAGAGGCTAAGACACATATGGGCCCGGTTGCTTTAATCAGCAGCTCACTCAATTATTTTTATTTTTCTTTCTCTCTCTTCAATGTCCTTACTAGACCTGGCAAAAGCAACCCGTGCCCGCGGGTCGACCCGACCCACCCGCAAATTTGCGGGCACGGGTCCGAGTTTTAGTGACCCGTCAAAACTAACCCGTGGGTGACCCAACCCGCAAAAACACGGGTCGGGTCTGGTCAACCTGTGGGCACCCGCTTTTTTATTGTATTTTTTGGAGAATGTTATCAGCACTACTGTTTTTTTATGAGGGCACTCCTCACTTTATAAAAAGTACGGTATGGCCCGCACCATAGGATTATCCAAACCGTTCATTAGATGGGCCATAGCCTAAATAGATTATGCCCCAAAATTATTTCCATTGGTTGATTCTAACCCTCTGATCTATAGAGGGTTAGGATCAACCCTCTAACATTCAGATTGGAGGGTTAGGATCATCCTATGGAAATGATTTTTGGAGCATAACCTATTTAGGCTATGGCCCATCTAATGGACGGTTTGGATCATCCTATGGTGTGGGCCATACCATACTTTTAATAAAGTGAGAGTGCCCTCATAAGAAAACAGTAGTGTTGATAACATTTCCTTCTTCTTCTTTTTTTCATAGGAATTTGCTAGCAAACTTCTCCTATGCCACTTCTCGGCATGTGGTCATCCTTGGTGCAGAGATGCGCACAGATATCAAAGGTTCCTGGCAAAAGCAAAAATAAGAAAAAAAGTAATCATTACCAAAAAAAAGTTAAATAGCTGAAGTTATAAAGTTTTAAATGAAAAATTACCTAGAAATGGTTAAAGTTTTAAAATTATGAAAAAAATACCAACAAAATGTAGAAAGTTATGACAATTACGGGAAAAAACTGATGCGGTGAAATCATGGGAATTACAATCCCCGTATTTGCGGGTGACCCGCGGGTTGACCCGTCCCACCTGCGGGTCGCGCGGGTCACCTAAATTCTGACCCGTAAAAATGCGGGTCATCTCCTGAACCGACCCGTGTGACCCGCACCCGCATCACCCGCGGGTTGACCTGGCCCGACCCACCCGTTTGCCAGGTCTAGTCCTTACTCTCTCTCTCTCTCTCTCTCTCTCTCTCTATATATATATATATATATATATATATATATATATATATATATATATATATAGAGAGAGAGAGAGAGAGAGGAAAAGGAGTGTGCGGTCGACCGCACCAAGCTTAGGTGCGGTCGAGGGCCCCAAACTCATGTGGGCCCACTTTGTTAGGATGATCCAAAGCAATCATTTGAAAGGCCCTTACATAGATGGGGTATGTACAAAAAATCAGCTCCATAGGATCATCCTAACCCATCCAAAAGTAGAGGGCAAAATGGACAGACACCGTTTGCCACAAATATGTCCATTTTTTGCCCTCCACTTTTGGAGGGGTTAGGATGATCCAATGGACTTGATTTTTTGTACACACCTTATCTATGATGAGGCCTTGCAAATGAATGGTTTTGATCAGCACAAAAAATGTGGGACCCATGTGTTTGGGCCCTCGACCACACAATCTTATTCCTCATATATATATATATATATATAGAGAGAGAGAGAGAGAGAGAGAAAACGGTTCCTACACACATGTGTAGATAAGTTATCTACACACTAGCTTAAAATACAGTGGGGGC
Organism: Tasmannia lanceolata; assembly: GCF_043159265.1. NCBI lineage: Eukaryota > Viridiplantae > Streptophyta > Magnoliopsida > Canellales > Winteraceae > Tasmannia > Tasmannia lanceolata. Next base: position 10,562,965 of record NW_027518701.1, on the reverse strand, counting down.
CACATTATTTGAGTGATCCAAACCATTCATTTTTAAGGCCCTCTCATAGATAGGGTGTCCACAAAAAATCAGATCCATAGGATCATCCTAACCATTCGAACTTTGGAGGCAAAAAATGAACTAATTTGTGAAGGTTTAAAGACATCCATTTTACCTCCACAAATCGTAGGGTTCGGATGATCCTATGGATCTGATTTTTTGTAGACACCCTATCTATGTGAGGGCCTTTAAAATGGATGGCTTGGATCACCCAAACAATGTGGGCCCCCACTGTATTTTAAGCTAGTGTGTAGAGAACTCTCTACACATATGTGTAAAAACCGTTTTCTCATATATATATATATATATATATATATATATATATATATATATATATATATATATATATACACACACACCAAGCTTAGGTGCGGTCGAGGGCCCCAAACTCATGTGGGCACACTTTGTTAGGATGATCCAAAGCATTCATTTGAAAGGCCTTTACATAGATGGGGTATGTACAAAAAATCAGCTCCATAGGATCATCCTAACCCATCCATTTGTGGAGGTCAAAATGGACAGACACCATTTGCCACAAATCTGCCCATTTTTGCCCTCCACTTTTGGAGGGGTTAGGATGATCCAATGGACTTGATTTTATGTACACACCCTATCTATGATAGGGCCTTGCAAATGAATGGTTTTGATCAGCACAAAAAATGTGGGACCCATGTGTTTGGGCCCTCGACCGCACACTCTGTTTCCTCTCTCTCTCTCTCTCTCTCTCTCTCTCTCTCTATATATATATATATATATATATATATATATATATATATATATATACACTAGCAAAAAACCCCGTGCTATACACGTGCCGACAAAGAATTGTACAGATCACATTATAGGTTGATCTAAACCATCCGTGTGATGGAACACAACACAAATAGGTTGTGCCCGTAAAATAATTTCCATAGGCTGATCCTAGCCCTCCAATCTATAGAGGTTTCCATAATTGTTGTTCCCCTTAAGGTGCCCAGAATTCGTCAATATTTTTACAGGTGTCCTGCATTCATAATATCAAACTTTCCGTAATTTGACCCGCACATAGTGAATAAGGAAAAGTTGTTTTTTCGTCATCGTTAGGGGTGCAACTTGGGTCTCAACCCGACCCAACCCGAGGAACCCATATTTTCCAACCCAACCCGATTTCCAACCCGACTGGGTTCAACCCGACCCAACCCGATTTGCAATTTCCTCAACCCGACCCAACCCGATTTTCAATTCGGGTTGGGTCGGGTCGGGTTGACCCAATTTGATATGGTACCAATTGTTGACCACCTCAACTCACGCCGGATTGTTATGGATTTTGAGAACCAATAGTGAGTCACCAATAATCAGTTTTTAACTCACAATCGGTTCTCAAAATCCAAACCAAACAGGGACTAACAATTAACAAAGGGAAATGTTATCCATTGGCTCTGCTCGAGTTAATCAATGCCCTTCCACATCTAGGGGTGGGATACCTCTTTGACAAGGAGATCAAAGGTGGCCTACACACCATATTTGTGTCTACCAATAACAACAAGGGTGTAGAGGGTGATCTCTATGCCACCACTCTCCGCTTTAGGCTCCTTACGAAACATGGTTATGATATCGCACAAGGTAAATCCTTTTCCTATCTTACCAATACTCATATAAACATTTAATTTGTTTGATAGTTTGGTCTAACTTAATTTGGAACTTTTCTGAGGTTTAGATATTTTTAAAAGATTCAAGGACGAGATGGGCCGTTTCAAGTCATGCCTTTGCCAAGAAGTGAAGGGAATGTTAAGCTTGTACGAAGCTTCGTACCTTGCTTTCGAAGGAGAAAGTATCTTGGATGAGGCTAAAGCATTCACAATTCGGCATCTCAAGAACCTTAAGGGGAAGATAGTGTTAGATAAAAATGATTCAAGTAATTTTAGATTTTAAAATAACAGTAGAGAATATAGAAAGTGCAAGTAAACATACCACCAATTGAATTGCCGCAAGTGAAAAGATAAAAATGATTCAAGTAATTTCAGATCAAAAATAACAGTAGAGAATATAGAAAGTGCAAGTAATCATACCACCAATTGAATTGCCGCAAGTGAAAAGAAATCCAATCTGCGGAGGGAATCAACCTGTAAAAAGAAATGAGGAAGGAAATTATCTTTTGAGTCGAGGCACAGATCTAAATCCGCTGTCCTTGAGACAAGTATTGCCCCCACATACGACAAATCGTGGTGCAATATGACAACTCCGACGTATGCCTTCAGGATACAACAACTCTGCTCCAGGAGGTGTGCACTCACGCTACCCGGATGCCTAGCGAACACGCTTTATGCAGCCTTGACCAGAGAGAAGGAGAGGAACAAATTGGGAAGAAAGAAAAGCCCCCTTCCTACGAATACATGCATATCTATTTATAGGAATTGAAGAGGGATTTTGAAGAGACACTTTCCTTTATCAAAACATATGGGAAGAAAAAACACTTGAGATACACTTCTCTTCTCTTTTAAAATAAATGTGACCTTTTTGTATAAAATAAATACACAAATTTTGAATTTCTAAATGACTTTTATTTTTAAATTAAATAAAAGTCAACAATCCCCCACAAATTCAAAATTGTAAGATATCAATGAAATTACGGAAGGAACTTTCTGATCAAGGCAAGAGAATAACTCATGCATCAGTATAGGTGTCTTTTGGACTTGAACCTAGACTTAGTGTAGATATACCAAGTATTTGGTGAACTGAAGTCTTGAACCAAAAACTTTGAGTGATAAACTGAGACAACATATCACACACATAACAAATTCAAACATAAGCGTATTCTACGGTGTAGCACTTTTCGGCCAAGTGCTCGATCCTGTTTCATGAGCGCTTTAGAGAATCAGCCCAATTCTCATAGGAAGCGGCCACACTTCCACACTCACATAGGTGTATTTATCAAGAGTGCCCCTACAACTACGCACCCCACTGAAAACTCAGCTATAGATAGCATTAAGAGTTTAATAACTCATCTTCTTTTCGTTACAGGTTGCACCCATGCACACCATAGGGATAGGTTAAGTGAAATTCACTTTATCATGGTACAAAACAAACCACTCAAGTAACTTGTTGCTCCCATTCAACCTACTTCTTGGGATCTCCGGTTAGTTAGGTTGGGTTACCATTACAGGTGGTTCAATACATGGGCCTTATACCCATCCCCCTCGATGTGCTTCTGACTAAGTTTTAACCAGTCCATTTGTGAGACTCAATCAATGGGCATTAGACCCATTCACATCGATGTACACATAGCTAATTTCTTCATTAGTCCTTTTTTTTATGACAATTGTCTACCAATCTCACAAACTCACTCTAATTTTCAAATAGAGTAATTTTCTTCCGACGAGTATGTCAGGATTTCTCTTTTTAAACATCATGATTTGCCCTTGCAATAACATCCTGATAATCGATTGTAATACGAGAAGCAGATTTATTCTAAAGTAGAATATATATATATATATATATATATATATATATATATATATAAGAGAGTGTCGTTATCTACGACTTACTCTGTGGCGGCATTCATTCTAGAACTTTCCAGGTAGCCCTTTCCACAAGACACTTATTCCGCGGTGGCCCACTTCTATGGTAACTTCACTCTGGCGGCTTCCACTCTGGATGTTTTACCAGGTAGTCTTCTCCATAGGTCTCCCCTTTTGCGGTTTTCACTTGCTTATTTTAAAGTACTAAATTATGATCCCACAAAGGATCTGGCTATATCGGTTTTTCTAGTTGACTCTCAAATGACCATGACTTTGCCTAGAGTGAATGTATGTTCACTCCTAGATTTAATCCTGACAACCAATTAACACCATTGTATTTTTCTAGCATAACTCAATTCGTTAGAGAACCATAACAATAATAATGCCTTTAAGGTATTTCAATATTCTAATAGTGTTCCGAGTTATTACGTCTCGGATTACGGGTGTAACCACATAGACTTCATGTAATAAATCAAACTCACTAAGTTTAGTTACACCATCTCCTCAATTGAGTATATGAGTTGAAAATACACTTTTCAACCAGCTTGCCTTTTTACAGGCAAGAGTTTGTGAAAGAAGCTCTAATTCCTTAGTGAATTGAACATTCTTAGTTTATTTCGTTGATATCCAAGAGATTGCACTCACACTTATTGAACAATGCATAACTGCTAGTGACTCAAGAATCGTCTGATTCTAAACAATGCCACTTATTCCTTATAGAATAGCAAGACATCTCATATAGTGAATCTCATAATAATTTTGAGTTTGAGATATTTCACAATACTACTAATAGTATTTCACCAATATGTACTAGTACAACTAGCATATCTACATCAACGTCTTGTGCATATGCAATATACAATTTATAACATATCTCAAACTACCAAGTATGTTAGCAAGCTCATTTTACTAACACTATGATCATCATTCAATCCATTACTTAAGCAAAGAAGTAAACACAGGATTGTAATCAAAGTAATTATACTTTCCATATGTAACGAGATTCAAAGAGAAGTCATTTTCATTATCAAACACATTTGCTTGTTCATGATTTTTTACATAAAAGTTTTACATTTGCAAATTTTAAGGTCTTTAAAACTAGAAATCAAAAGATCATTTTTCATACAAGCAATTATGGCATCAAGAGAGTCACTATAAAGCTATTGATAGTAAGAGAGTCACTAAATAGAATCAAGAGAATCACATTAAATATGCTTCGGTTTATTCAACATGTTAATAATATATAACTTCTAAAGTTACTGATTTGGAACATGATTTATGATAAAATCATCCAGTTGATCCATGTGTCATTTATACTCAATATTTTAGTAACTTGATTTCAAGTTTTACTTGAAACTATTGAATCAATCTCATTATTGATTAACTTTCATTTGGTTTAGAAACATGATACCGAGGTTATCAATCCTAATAAATTTGTAACCCAACTATTTGTGTTACTTGGTATCCCCACCATTTCTTAATTAAACAAAAAATTTACCATGAAGAATTTTCTGTTACTTTGTAATGAATCACATTTGTCATCTTGGATTCATTGAAATCCAAACCTCAACCGTTAAAATGAGGATTTCTTCATTTTCCAATATGTACCAAAACACTTAGTTACTTTGTTTCATATATCAAGCAAATTCTATACATGATACCCTATAATCGTGTATTTAAATAATATTTATATTTTAATTATGGCATTCGTGACCGTAAACTATTAAACTTGAAACAACATATCTAGCATCTAGATATACATAGAATATCAAGTGAGATCAATAACATATCTCTCTAATCATGTTGTAATTCATCAGATATTCTTAGACCTCAAATACCCCCCACATAATATCTTCATATTTTTGTGCAAACTTACACCCCAACACAAATCATGGAGAAGTAAGTAATGCAGGTCACACAATATAATCTACTAATTATATTGCTTGTTGTGATATTTATAAGTCTCAATCTCATGTATCACCACATTAATACAGAGGACTGATATCTCATTCTACTTGGGTTCATTTTTCCATGACTATAGATGATTTTACATACTTCACAGGTTTAGAAGGAGCATTCACAATTCACCAATGTAAAAAGAAACATGGGTATTTATTTCAAAGAATAAGTATCATAACCATATCAATAAAATCAATGTGGACCTATTTAGCATCTAATAGGTTACTTTCTTTTCATTGTGGTCAAACTTAGCCCATCAGGAAAGCAAAAGCTCTCTCTCTATTCTAAAGTACGGTCTAATCATTTAGACCCAATCGCCATATACATTATTAATGACCACCTTAATTTGATGGTGAGGTCCCGTTAATCAATATGTACGGTTTAGATCATATATACAAATAGTGAATTAGAATGAGTGCACGTATCAAGAATCAAGATCATTGATTTTGTAGAAAAACACGAGACGATCCACACGGTTATGGTCCCGTTGTAAACCGTCACCATAAGTATTAAGATACAGGATTATTGGAAGTCAATGGTTTAGGTTTTCTTAATTGAGCCTAACACATGGCTTGAGGGATCAAGGGCCTATGGTCATTCTACCATGTTGATCTCGTCATGCTTCTAGTCATTCTTATGATAGTTATTCAGATCAAGTGATCTGATCATGGATACATACAATAAACGGGTCCTAGAAAATTTTGTCAGGAGTTACCCATTTTCTTTCCATGCGGATGAATTGATCGGTGTTTCACATAGATGGGTAGAGGATAACAACAAAAAGCCATAATGACTCCGTGGACACATGTCACACTTTTAATGAAAATGGCATTTAAGTGAAGCTAACTAAAGAACCGTGAATGCTCCAAAGGACCCACTGTTAATAGGGGTGCAACTTGGGTCGGGTTGAACCCGAATTTGGGTTGGGTTGGGTTTTTTTAAAAATCGGGTTGGGTTGGGTTGGAAAAAATCAACCCGAATTGGAAATCGGGTTGGGTCGGGTTGGGGTGTCTGGCAACCCGACCCGACCCGACTCGAAACCCGATTTCCAATTCCAATATGTATAAAATTTTTACTTCTATGTTTGTTTTGTCATTATATAACTCAAATTTAGAAAGAAATAAAAAACTTGGTGAAAGTTGTCCTAATTAACCCTCTTGTTGGGGAACATCTAATGACTAGGATGAGATTGAAATACAAGAATAAAATGGAGAAATAAAACAAATAGTGAAATCGGGTTGGGTCGGGTTGGGTCCAGTCGGGTTGGAAATCGGGTTGGGTCGGGTCTGGTTGGAAAAATGGGTTCCTCGGGTTGGGTCGGGTTGGCCTCAACCCGACCCAACCCGACCCGAGTTGCACCCCTAACTGTTAAGTTGTGAATGAGAAAAGTTAAACATCCGAAACGACGCTTACACCGAAACTATGGCGTTTTCATAACTGAAATGAAAATTTTGGCACTCCAAGAGTCACCCAAATGGAATGGCATTTTCGTTATTTTAGATAAGAATTGAGCAATTTTGTAACCATTGATGAAAAGCTTTAATTGTGGCTGTGGTGGGCCTTTATTACCACTCTGTTTCCTTGTCATTTACGGCAGAAACATTCCCTAGACCATCCCAAATCGACCCCTAATAATAGCAATGCTTTCCATTCCTACGATTAAGCCGTTTTGAAAAACTGGTTCAATTGAATTGCCGCAAGTAAGTGCAAGTAATCATACCACCAATTGAATTGCCGCAAGTGAAAAGAAATCCAATCTGCAGAGGGAATCAACCTGTAAAAAGAAATGAGGAAGGAACTCGGCCCTTCAAATTGAATTGCCAAGCTTTAATTTTGGCAGATTTTAATGGGGGTCCTCGGCCCTTCAAATTCAATATTGCTCTGTGTGAGGACCCAAAGTTTGAAGATCTTGTTAGTCTACGGTGGAATGAGGAAGTATTTGATGGGTGGAAGAGATTTATTCTATACAAGAAGCTGAAGCATCTTAAACTGCGCATTAAAGCTTGGCAAAAGAAGCAATTCATGGTTAATAGTGGCAGAAAAGACGAGATAATGACTACACTGGATATCCTAGAGCGAATGGAAGAAAATTCGGGGGTATCAGTTCAGCAAAAGCTGGAGAAGATATCGTTATTGGAGAAGCATGAAGAGATTTTGAGCAGGGAGGAAATCGAATGGAGGCAAAAGTCTCGCGTATCTTGGTTGAAGGCTGGCGATCAAAACACAAAATGCTTCCATCGTATGGCTAATGTCAGGGGAAGAATTAATACCATTAACAGCATTAAGGAGGGAGAAACTCTGGTGGAGGACATGGACACTATCAAGGAAAGGATTATCAATTTCTATGTTGAACTCTATTCAAAGGAGTGTGATTGGAGACCAACTATGGGCCGACTGGATTTCAAGTCAATCTCTCCTTTGCAGCAAGCCAACCTAGAGAAACCTTTCACTGAGGAGGAGGTGGAAAGGGCGATCTCTTTCTTACGAAAAGAAAAAGCACTGGGCCCAGGGCCCGGACGGATTCCCGATTGTGTTCTATTAGAATTATTGGAACGTGGTCAAAGGGGATGTTATGGCTTTCTTTTGTGAGTTTCATGATCGTGGCATTATTGGTAGGGAATCCAACTCTACTTTTATTACCCTTATTCCTAAAAAAAGATGGTATTATTGGCATCAGGGATTTCAGACCGATATCACTAATAACTAGTATGTATAAGATACTAAAATTAGTGTTTGTCATTTCCATGACAGGAGTCAGACCTAATTGACTTCACCCATTTGTTGAACCAGTTTCCTTTCATTTCACCCAGCTAGGTCAACAGAACCTATACCAGGATTGGATTCCCCAGTCATACATCATAGAGGAAGGGGTGCTACCCATAAACTTTCAGTGCCAGTGCATTACTGAAGAAGAAGTGTCCTGTTTTGTTAGATTTGTCTTTCGTTGAGTGTACACCAACTTTCTTCTCTCAAAGTTGGTAAGTCTTATTGTATCAATGTCAAAAAAAAAAAGTGTTATGTTTGTCAGTCGTGTTCATTCATAGTCAGTTGCTTCAGTCATTTGTCAAGTCCAATGTAGAGCCCATTGAGGCACGTTAAAAAAAAAAGAGTTACTGATGTACTTGAGAGTCTTCAATTCAATAAAGTTGTTCATTTTATATCTTTGATGTTCTATGATTCACTCTTAGATCTAATGTTTAAAATAAAACTAAAGACACCCTTCTCGAATGAGAATGCAGACGAAATTCCCCTCGAGATCTGAAACATGATCAAACGAGAGGAAGAGCGTCGAGCATAGCCACTCAAAGAAGAAATCGAGGCTGTCGATAGGGGTATCGAAATTCGAAACTCGGGAAAAATGGATTGGCAAAACTTTATCTCCAGAGGAGAGCGAAGAATTGATAAACCTATTTAGAGGGGGTTTGAGGTAGTCTTGCTTGATCCTATAAGGATAAACCGGGTGAATGCCCTACCGTTGTGCAAAGCAAGACTCCTTCCGCTTTAGACACTTAGTCGAAAAGCAAGAATTTGAGAGAGATGAACATCAGACATCCAGTGGAGCTGATGAGAAATTGAGAGAAGACTTTCCAGAAAATGAAGTCATAGAATGAGCATCAAAAGAACACTTGGGTTGCACATCTTTGACGAGATTCAAAGTTGGAATATTTCATGATTACGGACAATTCTCATGTCCAAAAGAAAAAAAGAGCATGAAAAGATAAGAAGGAGAAGGGAATGTGTCCCTATTACAACTCCTTAGAAAAATCAATGACTCATATGATGGAGTCAATGAGATAAACTGAATATGAAATTGTCTTCAACATTTGGAGACTAATGAGAGTTGAAGAATCTGGAGCATAAATTCAAGATCTTTGAGTCGAGCATAAATTCAAGATCTTTGAGTCGAGCATAAATTCAAGATCTTTGAGTCAAGCACAAGTTCAAATGGAGCACTGTGGTTGAAGTCTTGCTCAAAAATACCGCCAGACTCCTCGATAAAATATTCAAAGTTGTAGAACCTTATTCCTCAAAAGCTTATACATCAAAACACCAGGAGGACATCATTGGACGTTTGAGCCTTTATAGCCAAAATCCCAATGTTTAAAAAATCCTTTTGTGAGCCTTTTGAGCCAACATTCTAAAACCAAACAATTCTTTCAACTACATTATAAACCAGGGCCATTTTATGCACCCGAACTACGCGGACCTGATCCCCAACTCTTCGGAGGTACGTAGGCAACCTGATCAACTCAGGTTCGGTCATCCTTGGGGATAAAAGCTAACTCATCCCCCTTCCAAAATTTTGAAGCTAAAAAGCTAAACCATTCTTTGTAAACCCCAAAGCGAACTATGCGGATCTGATCCTCCATTTTTGGGGTACGTAGGTAGTCTGGCAAGACCAGATTCGGTCCAAATTGTTTGAACTTTTGATATCTAACCCTTTTGAACCTAAGCTTACCTATAAGGTTCTTCTGATGAAACGAGCAAAGGTTCAAGGCAATTGAAAACAAAAAACAGAAAGAAATGAAAAGAACGAGAGTCTGAAGACCCACTAGGTTGAAAACCCGAAAAGGCAGCCTAGAATCATGCGTTTGCTAAGTCGATAATCAAAGGAGCCGGCTTATGCAAAATGGGGGTAGCGGTCTACTAGATTGAAAACTTGAAGAGGCAATCTAGTCAGGGGCGAAGACTTTCCAAAAATTGAGCTGATAAGGCATGGAAGGAGTTCCTCAATTATGGAGAACTCTGAAATTTGAGTAGTATGAGAATTCCAGGCAGAAGCTGAAGCAAATGGTTTGCTAGACCAGAAACCTGGAATGCAATAATCATGAATTCCCACCAGAGGAGACTCGAAGAGATGAAGAAGCAATCACTACACAGGGCAGGATCTTGGAATCCAAGTAGTGTCAGTAAGATTTACTTTGACACCTTTCTAAACTAGGGGCACTGAAACTGAGCAATCCAAAGGGGTAATAACCATGACGGAAATCCTGATGGAGGAAATTAGTGCCTCTTGACATGGTTTTCGAAATTATCTTAAGAGTGGCTAACCTTACTATAAAAACAAACACATCAGGTCTAAGGGTGAATCAAAAGTGAGTCGAGTCCCTCGAATAATGTACGTCTTCTTTGATAGAGTCCTTGAAAGTCTGTTCCTCATTCATATTCGTTTCCCTTCAAGGTCCAAGTTGTCTGGCACTGGAAGAATGGGTGTATACCTTCCGAAGAAAAAAAATGAAAGATCCTGGTTTAGGTATCCTGTTCAGACAGGTTGAATATGTCAAGTTTCAAGTAGTAGGTGGTGGAAAGAGCGAACCTCAAATAGTGGTCAATGAAAGGAGAAGTCTTTGAGCTTAGCCATTATCCCATCTTTATTCCAAAGAAAGAACCTATGCAAATCCAAATTTTCCTACCTATCCTGGTTCTACTTTCCTTAGGACTCTTGTCATGGAAGTACAATACACTAGGGGCATCTTTTATGACTTACGTTATAAAAGATATCAATCACACAAAGGCAATCAGTGCCAATGTTTATAACAAGTTGAGATAAGAGAGATACGAGCATGTCTTAAGCTAAATCTCTGAACTCCTCATATGAGTCCACTCTTCTAAAGAAGTCAATTTTCAAAGAAAATCAATTTCCCAAGTGGAGTCTAGAATTTGCTCCCACAATTTTCAAACCTCAGCATAATACTTTTTACCTATTAAAAAAGAGTCAAAATCCGAAAATCCCTGTCAAGTTACTTGTGTTTCATCCTCAGCAAGGAACACGTACTCTTTATTTTTCTCGACAAGAGATGATCAATCAATCCCCCAATTAAGTCAGTCAAAATCATTTTATGATTTTGAATCCAATTCGGTTTCTTTAATCATTCAACCTTTGCTTTCTACAGCATCTGTTCTCACTTCGCCTTTAAAGGCATTCAAGTCCATTTTCACATGGCACTCTAAGTCCGTTTTCACACGGCATTCAAAGTCATTTAAGTCCATTTTCACATGGCATTCTAAGTCCATTTTCACATGGCATTCAAGTCCATTTTCACATGGCACTCTAAGTCCGTTTTCACACGGCATTCAAAGTCATTCAAGTCCGTTTTCACACGGCATTCAAGTCATTTAAGTCCATTTTCACATGGCATTCTAAGTCCATTTTCACATGGCATTCAAGTCCATTTTCACATGGCACTTTAAGTCCGTTTTCACACGGCATTCCAAGTCCATTTTCACATGGCATTCTAAGTCCGTTTTCACACGACATTCTAAGTCCGTTTTCACACGGCATTCAAGTCATTCTAAGTCCGTTTTCACACGGCATTCAAGTCATTCAAGTCCATTTTCACATGGCATTCAAGTCCGTTTTCACACGGCATTCAAAGTCCGTTTTCACACGGCATTCAAAGTCAATTTTCACATGGCATTCAAGTCCGTGTGAAAAGTCCGTTTTCACACGGCATTCAAAGTCAATTTTCACATGGCATTCAAGTCCGTTTCTACACGGCATTCAAATCCATTTTTCTCCAAATTTCAGGATCATTTACAATCAAATCTATCATTTAATATTTTGCAAGAGAGGCTATCTCACCGATATATCAATTGTTGAGTTACGAGTTGGAGAGAGGCTATCTCACCAGCGTTTGCAGAGTCAGAGTCTGGTGAAAGGCTATTTCACCATGTTATCTTTGTGAATATCATTTTCAAAAATAAAATCAAAATTTGATTTGTTTCTTTCTTGGGCCAGTCAAAATATGTTGTCTGTTCAGCTTTGACATTCGCGTGACAAACACGCTCTGCCAAAGAGGGGCATCTGTAGACACCCCATTTTGAGCGTACCCTAAATCTCCTATGTTTGAGCAAAATCTAACCAAACCAATGTTTTAAAACTCCAAATTTCACCTCAAGGTAGGTTAGGGTCCTAGCAAGGTCCCTGCAAAATTTCGTCAAAATCTGAGCACGTTTGCCTAGCGAACGAGCCGAGAGAGGACCGTAGAGTAAACCAAAAAAGGGGGGTGAATTATCCTGGAACGGTGCAGAGCAGATTTCGAATAAGACACGATTGGATGGTGCGCCCATCAATTTTTCCGTCAATAGTGCGCCCATCAATGTTGGTAGTGCCAATATCAAACACTCAAATACCTTATAAATAGCATTTTAGCCTCATTTGTAAAAAAAAATAAGGTTTTTCTTATTTTTTTAGAGAGGAGCAGAGTGAGAAAAAGGGGTTTTGGTAGCTTTCTTCTCCGATCAACCTTTTCCGGTGGGATCGCCAAAGCTCCGGCAAGGCAAGACTACTTTCATGCTATTTCTCCATTCTTGTTTCTTATAAAGCCTGCGATCTATCATTCCCTCATGTCAGAACCTTTAATTTCTTTTCTTCTTCTCCAATCAAATTCTTGCAAGATCAAGAGCTCCGGCCGGCATCAACATCACAGTTGTTTTTGCTCCTCTACCGGCTTCAAATTTGATCTTTGATCTGAACCCTAAGCCAAGCAATTTCCTCTATAAATCTTAGATCTACCTGTTTGAAACCCTAACTCATTCTTTTACTCTTCATACATAGATTTAGATAATTTTCATCTTGTTTTAGTTTTTAATTTTAGATCGGATCTTCATCATGAAAATTTGAGTTTATTTTTTATGATCTGTTCGAATTTCTGTTATCTTGTCAAAAATTTTCACTAGTCTGAAGTTTCAGTAGCACAAAGATCCTTTGTGATAGAGAAAGGAGGGGTGCCATCGCTCAACCTTAACCCCTAGCTTCGATCCTCTCCGATCATCTTCTCCGGCGATTTAGCCGGAGCTCCATCCAATTCCAACCGGTCTCTTCACCTGAGCATTAGCCATATTCTCTCAGTCATACTCTTGAAACTTTAACTCTAAACCCTAATTCAAAGCTTTAGAAATCCTAACTTTTCATCTTCTCCGTGATGCTCGCCGGAATCCGGCAAAACTCCATGGAATCCGACCTCTTTTTACTCGGATCCTTTGAATTCAAACATTTTAGTTTCATTTAAAGAGAAAAAAGAAAAGAGAGAATCAGCCCCTGCTTGTATGATTTTTGTTTCCCTCATCTTCATTGGGAGCATTCTAAATAGCAGAAATTTGAAGAAGGAAGGGTGTTGCTAGCTCACAAAGAAAAGCCTCAGTAGCTAATCTCAAAGAGTCAAGAGCCAATTTCAAAGAGGAAAACAGAGGGGGAGGTAAGATTAACCCAGTTTTTCTCTATGCAAATTCCATATGTGTTTGGTATTTGTTATTGCTTGGATTTTACTTTGCTAATTTATCTTTTTCTTCTCTTATTACTTTATAAGCTAAACCTGATTGGGTAGGAAAATGATAGGTTATTGCAATATGATTCTCATCTTGAATTTTATTTGGTTATAATAAGGGATATATTGACTTGAATTCTAATGAAAATCAACCTGAATTGTACTCCTATCTATGTAGTTCTTATAATGTCTATAATTAAAATGGAAGGCTCTCATTCTAGGAGTTGCCATTTTCAGCCCCTCACTTTTAGTGACAATTTTCCTTCATAGATATGGTGTCAAAGTTGTCACTACCAAAAAAAAAAAAGAAGAAGAAGTTTTGGGCGTTACATGCTATTTTGATGGTTGCACCAAGACAACTTGCTTGTTTCAGGTTAATTAACCATTCATTATTCTCAGGTGTGATAACTTCATAACCCAAAACTGTTGCTGATCTTGGTGCAATTATCAGAATAGGTTGGTGGTCAAACTAATGCCCTTATCATTCTATAATAGGGCTTAATAATAACTTAAATTAATGAAGGAGTGTCTAGACCACAAAAGATGAAAAGGCCTAGGGCTCTTATTAAAGTATAGTAGTGTTCATATCATTTTTCATACTATCTACTGATGGATGTTACTACCTCTGTTCCTAATTGCATAAGGTTAGCTTATTTTTGTTTTGTCCTTTAAGGGATGGGTTATAGGGTTTTATGTTTAAAAAATTGCAAGTGTACTTATCCGTTCTTAATTGTATAAACGTGATTTTGGTGGCATTTTTTTTGGGTGTTATTGTCAATATTATTAATGAGGTTATAGTGTTTTGATGATGACACCATACTCTTGAAATGATTAGATAACCTTTACACTCTTGTGATATTAGTAGCCTTTATACCCATTTGATATTGATAGCCCTCACTCTTGTGATATTAGAAGCCCTCATTATTTTTAATATGGCAGCCTTTACTCACTTGATAATGGCAGCCCCTATTTTTATTTGATAAATAACAGCCCCATGTCTTTAATGATAGCAGCCCCCTTATATCTTTGTTTTGGCAGCCATCTCTTCATATTGGTAACAACAGCCCTCTTTACACTTTGGTATTTGCAGCCCTCTAAACCTTTATAACTTCTGTCATGGTGTTGTGGGCTTACATGTTTGAATTTGGTACCATCAAGGCATGGGGTCTTACACTAGAATTTGATTTTCCCTTGTCTTCTCATGATCTATGTCCAAGGTTGTTCTGCTTAGCCACCGGTAACATGTGTGTATAGTTTTATGGTTGTATTCAATTGCTTTCCAAAAACTTAACATATTGTGTAGACAATGAATTGAGCTTACAGGTTGATGTTAATGTTGATAGTCTTAGTTGTGTCTATGCAATGCTGAATATGCTTTGATTTTTTTTTAAGTAATTTTGGAATAATAGATTTTATAAGCAACATATTTTTTATGATTAGAACAACATTAGTTGAATTGTATGAATAGAATTAGAAGGTGCAGATATTCACCTCATCCTGTTTTAGTAATGGCATGGTACACAAGTGTCCCTAATAATATTGCAATAATATATTCTGAAATCAATGGCCTTTAATTGGATGATTTGAATACCATTGGTTGTATGGAACAGGTGAGACCAGAAATTTTTAATCCTTGTATTATCTAGTTTAATGATAGCATGTTGTTTATATTTTTGTTTGTACTGAAAGGATAAATCTTATAACCAATGGACATATGTTAAAATTTAAATGCACATTAGAATGGACAAAGAATAGCATTATCCTTGTCTGTTTTAGATAATTGCAAGATTCTATTTCATTCTTCTTTCTTTTCAGTACAAAGTAGTTCCTCTTATTGCAAAGGGCGATGAAGCCGTTAGTCCAAGCCTATCATTAGGGGACTTGTTCAGTCTAAGTAGCACTCCCCTCTTTTGTTTTAAAAAGACTTGCCTAGTCTTTTTAGATGTGTATTCCTTAAATCTTAGGTCCCCATTCATTGGAAGGGCAATGAAGGAGCTATCTAGAGCCTTCTTAGGAGACAGGTTGTGTCTCATTTATTTGAGTGGTTATCACCCTTTTAGGGAGACAAGCTATGTCTCAACAGAAAAATCAAACCCTTTAGGGAGACAGGCTATGTCTTATGCAGAGAAGTCATCCTCCTTTTGGAGACAGGCTTTGTCTCATTGTCCCTGCTTATCCTTTTGTTTTAGGAGAGATGTCATGTCTCATTAGAGCCCTTCTCAGAGTCATTAGCATAGGAGTCTGTCCTTAGTGTTAGGAGTCAGTTTTTTAGTTTCAGGAGTCAGTCCTATCATCATAAGGGTGAGGATTCTGTCCAACCTCTCATCAAATCATGTGATTTTTTTTATCCACTCTTGCAAGGTATAGGATGCTGTCCAACCCTTGCAGAGTCGTGATTCTGTCATTTTTCCCCGCAAAGCATAGGATGCTGTGCAACCTTTGCAGGATATTCAGGATTCCGTCGTGCCGTTATGATGATAGGATTTTGTCCTCTTGAGTCAAAAACATCAAAAATATCTGGAAAAAAAAACCAAAATTCTCAAAAATCTGAGTCATTAAGAGTAGTTAGGAATTCTATTCTGAACTACGTTGGCTTGATCCCTTTCAACAGGGTACGTAGTGCAGCTTAGGATCCACATCCCAAGTCCAGCCAAACCTTTCAAATTAATCATTTCAAATCTTCCAAAAATACAAAAATACTTCAAAACCTTTTCAAAAAGATCTTCCCCTAGAGTTAGGAGTCTGTCCTAGAATTTTGGGGTGTTTTAGAGTTAGGAGGCTGTCCTGATTTGTATTGATATGGTGTGTCTTGTCGTGTGAGTGTCCCTAGAGTTAGGAGGCCTCGAGTTGATCGGTTAGACATTTAGTCGAACCGATGGCTAGACTAGGAAGCATATAGTCAGCCCGTGGTTTTCTTTAGGATGCACAGCCTAGTTACACATAGGATGTAGGGCCCACCTGCATTAGCTTAAGGCTAACCAACTTGCATTAGTTAGGGCATATAGAGAGTCCTGAAAATTACAATTCACCTGAACTTAAGCAATCGTGTAAAAAAGCTTTAAAAATCAGTCGAGTCTAGTGGATCGAGTCTAGGATAGCGGTTCTAGATGGTTAGGCATTGTAGTTAGAATAGGTCATCGAACTACGTTGACTCCGATTCTTCCCGAGGCCGGGATACGTAGAGCAGCTGGGATGGATACGTAGAGCAGCTGGGATGGACAACCATCTTGGTCCGAGTCAAGTCGTATTAGAGTTTTAGGATTCATCTTGTCCAGTCATGTATAGAATTAAATTGTGTTGTGTGTTTTGCTGTGTTTTCTTACTTTCATGTACAGATCCTTTACCTTTAGCTGTAGCATGCATGTGTTTGCACACCAGAACTTAGACACCAATTAGGTATGACATTCATAACCTAGTTATTCTCAGGCGATACTTCTTTCATTTCTTTTATGTGTGCTTATTATTCATCTCCGAGACATGCATGATTAGATAGACGTCTTCTCGGAGATATTCGTTCCCATTTCACATGACTTTCGCTCAAAACTCTTCAAAATCAATAATAAATGGCATAAGAGACCATGTGCTTGCACTTGGGCGGACGAGGTGCTCTTCGGACCTTCCAAATTCGTAACCAGGCACGAACCTTATTTTATATCTCTGGTTATCTGTTGCAACAGAGCATAGTATGGGATCCTTGGCCCACTTCCTTGGATGGCGACTCTTCTTTGTTTAAGGTACGCCTCGAATCTGGGCTAGTTCCCGAATCGAGAGGTATCTCACCTTTTATCGCCACTCATACTGTGAGGGGCACTTCTTTCGAGAGTTCCTTGATAGAGCTCTTCATTCACGTGGATGATCCTGAGACTTCGCACGTGGGGCTCGTCCCCCCGCCTCTCTCCTGGATCGGGGTCCACACCAAGTAGTTGTTCGGAAGATGATTAGTTACATATACGGCCGCGCGTATACACTCCGCCTAATATTGAGGACGAACATTCCTCCCATGTAATATACTTCGACAAGTCTCAACTAAGTGCCTGTTTTTTCTCTCTACAACTCCGTTCTGCTGTGGAGTTTTAAGACAGATGAATTGTCTTTTAATTTTGTGATCCCTCAAATAGGTGGAAAGAAACTGAGAAATGTATTCTCCACCATTATCAGTTCTCAAACAACCGATCTTAAATCCCGTTTCAGCTTCTACACGTGCACGAAAATCGTTGATCTTTTCAAAGACTTCAAATTTCTCTTGTAGAAAATACACCCAAACATATCTCGAAAAATCATCAACAAATATAAAAAAAAAAAAATTCTAGTTACAGACTTCTGCTTCATTTGACCGCACACATCAAAGTGAACAACTCCAATGGTCATTTTGAGTGAAACTCTGAACGAGAAAAAGGTTGACGATGTGCTTCTTCAAACTGACATCCAACACAAACCATATATCTCCCGTTCTCAATAGGTGGTAAACCTCTAACAAGGTTTCGTTTCACCATAATTTTTAAGTTGTCATATGCGACATGAGCAAGGCGCGCATGCCACAACTCTGGAGTTTCATTACGGCGAGCTTTACCAACATAAGTCGTTCCTGCTGATAGTACATACATCGTCTCCATCCGTTTCCCACGCATAATCGGATTACCAGAAACATCCACTTTCTCTAACATCTTTAGATCATCAGGTCCAAATAGCACATATATGCCCGCTGATGTGATATGTGCTACCGATACTAGATTCTTCGCCATACCTAGTACATGATACACATCTTTGAGGATGATATTTCCTTCACCACACCGTGAGGAAACCGTCACATCACCCACATCCTTCACAGCATGGACAGAATTATCCGCCGTGATAACCGCATGATTTCCATCATATTTTTGAAACCGCATAAACTTATTTCGATTTCTAGTCATTGTGCGAACATCCAGAATCAATCAACCAATCGTTCTCATAGTCAATACTCCTCATTTCCGAAGAACTTGTTACACACACTTGACTTTTCATAATAGAGGATTCTGCAACATTCAGTGCAAAAGAAATCTCCCCCTCAAAGTCATATTCCGTAGCAGTCTCTTCCCCTGCCACATCACAAGCAAAATCAGCTTGCATATCCCATTCACCATTGTCATCATTCTCCTTGTCTTTGGATTCGACGATAAAATTCCCATCATCAGTCTCAATCCTAACCCGACAATTTCTTCTAATATGACCAGGTTTGCGACATCGATAACAATAAAAGTCACATTTTTCTTGTGATTTTTCATTGTTATTAGCCCGGTCATCTCTCTTATAGCCATCCTTTGGCTTCTTATTTTTTTGCCACTTCCACTTGCTATTCACCGCAAGCGCTTCCTCACTTTCTTTCACAGACAATCCGGCCATCTGCCTTGCCAACAGTTCTTGATTAATCAAGAGATTCTCCAACTCCAGAAGAGACGGTTGCGTTGGCCAACCACATATAATGGTGATAAATCGGCTAAAATCGGGCTTCAAGCCGCGGATAATCATTCTCCGCTTACGGCTTTCACTAATCTTAAACTCCTCATCTAATTGAGATATCTCATTACACAAGTTTTTAGCTTTCATAAAATAATCAGAGACGGATATATGACCTTGTGTTAATGAACCGATCTTGTTCTCCAAGAACTACAACCGTGCATTGTTCGCCCATGAAAGGAGAAATGAGAGTGCCTCCCACGCTTCTTTCGGAGTTTTCGGATCTCTAATATGCTCAATCAACTCCTTGTGATCAGAATAGGCCTCCCTCTAAATGAGAGCCCCACGAATAGATCTACAAACCACGAAGGATTGAACGGAGACACCTCGGCAGGGAAATAGCAACGATCCATCGAGCAAAAAATGGGCACACCAAAGGCGCACACATGAGAAATGGCGAAGCACCACAAGTATGAACACCAACTAAGCAACACCACGCCAATAGAAGATAACCACCGATGGGGAAACCATCAGAGACAAGGTCGATGGGGAAACCATCGCCTGGAGAGAAGGAGAAAGATAACCAACCAATGATGGCGAAACCATCGTCTGGTGACAAGGCCGACGGCATGAACATCGTCGCTTGAAGATAAGAAGAAGATAGGAAGGGGATAACCAACCAACGATGGGGACACCATCGTCTGGAGACACAATGCTTTTCCGACACGAATCTTCCACTTCCGTAGCGAACCTGCTCCCTCTTCGGTGCCTCGATGTCGTTGCCATTCACTATCTCCCATAGATCCTGGCCTTGAAGATACGACTCCAAGCATGACTTCCAATAGATGTAGTTAGTATTATTGAGCTTTTCGATCCCCGCCAACATACCAACACTTTCTGCGTCTCTTCTTCCAACCTCGATATCACCTCGAAGCAACCAAAGAACAAACCGGTATTCCCACTTCGATATCCACTCGAAGCTAATCCAAGAACCGACGGTATTCCGATCGAACACCTTGCTCTGATACCACTTGTGAACCTCTCTTTAGTATTTAGGAAGAATAAAGTATTGGATTTAACAAAGGAGTGAAGGTGGAGTATGAAAAGAACAATACAAAATAAAGCAAACAAACCTAGCAAAAGAAAACATTGCACTCTCGGGAAGAGAAAACATGGAAGTCAAAAATCACTTTATTCATAAACCACTTTTTTATATATACATGAGATGCTTGTTTGGTTGTATATTAACGGAACGGAAGTCGTGAAAGAACTGAAGATCAACATCTTGCCCAGCAAACCCTTGAATCCACAAGGAGAAAATTGATACCAAAAGACTGAAACTTTATTTCAATTGATGATGCCCTTACGAACCTCTTACAAACCTCTTTATTTCAATTGATGATGCCCTTATAGGCTTTATTTCAATTGATGATGCCCTTACAAACCTCTTCAACCCGGACGGGTGTGGCTCGTCGGCAAAAGTCATGGGTTTGCTCCCTGGAAACGAGTGTTCGAATCCCACCCGGGATTACCCGATGCGCGTGGTTTACGGGTGATTGCGCGCATCCGTAGGGAATAGTCCTACCCCCGAAGGGGGTGGGGACACCCTTCGTTATCAAAAAATAATAATTATTTAATTACAAGTATTTAATGTTGCACAAAACACATTTTGGACCTGTTAGGCACCGCATGACAATTTGCACGTCAATTTGCGCCGGATGAAATTTGGAGGTATCTACCACATTTAAGATAGGTATCTACCACATTCAAGATATGTTCAACTATGTGTAGGGACCTTCCTACATCTGTCCCCTCCACTTAAAATAAACTCTTCCTCGAGTTGTGCTCTAGATTTGGCTCACGGTATTCGTATAGATCTGCAACATTGAATGTCCGTGATATAGCCATGTCTTTTGGAAGATCAATAATATATGCATTGTCATTAATCTTCTCGATTATCTGGTAGGAACCGATCTTCTTGTTCTTTACTTTATTGTATGTCCTTACTGGAAAGCGCTCTTATCTTAAATGGACCATCACGTTATCGCCTTCTTTGAATACTTTCAAATGCCTATGCTGGGTCAGCATCCTTCTTGTACTTAGCATTAGCTTCCTGCAGCCTTTTCTGAACATCAGCATGCACGGTCACAATCCTCTCGGCCATCTTGTCGGCAGCAATACTCATTCCTGGAAGCTTTGGTAGTGATACTAGCTCCAACGTATGTTTTGGTGCACGCCCATATACGATCTCGAAAGGAGATTTGCCAGTAGAGCGATTCATCATATTGTTGAAAGCAAACTCAGCTTGGGCAAGAGAAAAATCCCACTGCTTTGGCTTATCTGAATATAAACATCGGATGATATTCCCCAAAGTAAGATTTACTACCTCTGTCTGGCCGTCTATTTGTGGATGATACGCACTACTGTATTGTAGGGTACTGTCAAATCGCCTCCATAATGTCCTCCACAAATGACTTAAGAACTTCGTTTCACTATATGAGGAGATTGTCTTTGGGACACCATGCAAACGCACAACCTCCTTGAAGAAGAGATTAGCTATATTTGTTGCATTCATCGTCTTCTTGCACGGTACAAAGTGTGCCATCTTAGAGAACCTGTCAACAATTACAAACACCGAGTCCATACCTCGTTGAGTCCGCGGAAGACCCAACACAAAGTCCATAGACAAATCCTCCCAAGGTGCCTCTGGTACTAGTAAGGGGGTATAAAGGCCATTATTTTGGGATGTCCCCTTGGAGGCCTGACAAATATGGCATCTCTATACTGCTCTCCCAACGTCTCTTTTCAACTGAGGCCAATAGTACCTCTCTTCTACAAGAGCTATACTTTTGTCACGACCTAGGTGTCCAGCCAAGCAGCCGCCATGTAGCACCAGGATGAGAAGCGTGCTTCTTGGAAACGTGTTTTAGAAGCCGGAAACGCCACTCTTCCCAATATTGGGGAAGCACGTCTCCCCAAATCGTGAAGTGTGTTTCCCCAAATTGGGTAGTGTGTTTCTCCAATTTGGGAAGCGTGTTTCCCCGTGCGTTTCCCAACCTTAACATTATATCAATCACAAAATTTCATGAAAATGGAAATACAGGGAAGTACATGCGTAGGGTACTAGTAAATGTCTTTAGTGTCTATTTTAGTGTCCATTTACATAAGATTTACATATAAATAGGGAATTACCCTCCATAGGATTTATTAAAATAGTTTCTAGACCCAAATCTTAAAGGATAAAAAGTCAACCTTTTCAGTTCTAATATAAAATCCGATATTTTTCACTCACTCCGAGCCGAGTCAAAATCTTAACTTCCAAATGACAGGATATTTTGCCAATTTTAATAATTCATAAATTCTATCATGTCCAAACATTATTAATTCCCAAAAGTCTGGTAAAAACATCTCATTTGGTCTCTAAAATAAATTTTCATCTAGTCAGGTATTTGTCAACAAAAGCATCCTTTAAGTACTTGTTTTTCATAGTTTGTTATTTTTTCAATTATTGCACACTCCCCTTTCGCTTTCCTTCACTTTACCACGGCGCTTCCCTTCATGCTTTCCTTCCCGCTTCCCAGTTCCCAGCTTCCCAAGAGCCTTCGCTTCCCGCACTGGCAACTATGATCTATACCCCATTTTATGATCCTAAATTCTCATAAAGTAAACTATGAATGCTAGGTTTGCACCAATCTGGTATAAAAGCCTAGGGTTGCATCACAATCCCTGCTTACATGCCAAAACAGATGACTCCTCACTTTCGTTTATGTTCTAGGAAAATATTTCCTAGCAGGATTACACTTGTGTAGAAAATAATATATCCACTCCTATTTACTTTATTTTTCAGGATGTGGTTTCACAGACCCTTCAAAGCTGATGAATGGTTGTTATTTGTGGTATGTATCAGATAATATCTTGAACACTTGAGATTCCTCATCTATGGTTTCTTGGACTCTAACTTCTGGTGCTTGGGTTCACAGATAGAGAGCCCATCTGCCAGTAATGCTCGTGGGTTCTGCTCTGGCCGCATGTTAAACAGAAAGGGAGAGGTCTGAACCACTCAACACCTAATTAGAAGCATTCAGTTCATTCTTCTCTTTTCTTCCATGCCAAAATTTGTGTTGGATGCTGAATTTTTTTTTCTATGTTGATTGAACAGCTTATTGTATCATTGACTCAAGAGGGAGTAATCAGGAAGGCTAAAACACAAAATCCAGAACCGAAATCAAAACTCTAAATTTGGTTAATAGACAAGGATTTCATTCTATTTCTGAAAATGGTCTCAAGTTTGTGGTTATTTTTGTCACCCAGTTGTTAGTTATAACTGTAATTGAACCCTTTATTTAATAGGAAAAGTAAGATAAGAAAGGCTTCTACGTAGTCTATGGGCTTGTGGACTCCATGCATTGCAGATTGATCACTGATATTGAACTTAGCATAGTTCAATAGGCCTATTCAAGTAAAGAATTTTGGGATTTCCAGTGGGGCACATCTTTAATTGGATAGGGATTGTTCTATGAGAAATAGTTACCTGGAAAAAGAAAAAAGTTAGGTAAAAATAAGGCTGTGGTAGCTGGTGTTAAGGAATTTCTTCTCTTTTTTTAGGGAAATGATATCAGCACAACCATGTTTTAATAATTGCACTAACTCACCTTGCCTTTTCTTTTCTAATTGGCTAGTGAAAGTTTTTTGAAAAGATGGGTTAGTGCAATTATTAAATCATGGTTGTGCTGACATAATTTCTTTTTTTTTGTTAATTGCCATCTCTAGAATAAGTATCGAGTTGCGCATGTATACGATCTGGACCATTCATCTTGTTATGTGGAGGTAGTTCGTTGTAGTGTAAAAAGAGTGGTCATAAATATAATAGACGAGGGTGAAAGAAAAACAGTCTGTGTTACAGTAGTTCCTTTTTCTTTTTATTTGGCAATGGATGGTTTAAGATGGGGCTGCCCCGATGAATGGGTCCATTGAATTAGAGATATAAATACCAAGGAGAAATATATTAACAAAAGATACCCGAGGAATGCTACCAAAACGCTACATAGTCGATTTTTGGGAATTTGGGTTGAGATTTTACTATGAAATCGGATAGTTCATGAAAATATTCAGGATTTCCAAATGGGATTTGCTAGCGTCCATAGCAGAAGGCATTTCACGGATGGGCTGTTGCATGTGAGAGCAGCCACCTCATGAAAGAAGACAAAATCTGTTGAAAAGTGAGCAGGTGTGGCTGCTCTCACATGCAACACCCCATCCGCAAAATGCCTTCTGGGATGGACGATAGCAGATCCCTTTTCAAATTGCTCCCCTACTAAATTAAATTGTAAATTTACTAAGCTATGCATACAAATTAGAGATTTGCTAGGGACCATCGGGCAAGGCATTGTGACCCGAGCTGTTGAATGGGTGAGCAGCCACACAGGCATACTTTTTGTCTTATGCATTTAATTCATCTGAGGTTGCTGCTCTCTTATGCAACAGCCCGAGCGTGAAATGCCTTATGCAATGGTCCCTAGCAAATCTCCGCATGTCCATTGAAGTATCATGCGGAGCAAATGTTTTACATCCTCACCTTTTCTTTCTAACCATAGCTAGTACAACAAGGACAAGCCAAACTAATTCAAAGCATAGATCCGAGCTTTATCCAATTTAGTTGTAATACCTGAAAATACCCCCCTTATGAAAATTCGTCCACCTCATTAAAGAGGGGCGTTATTGTTTTTTAAGAACTGGCTTAGATTAGGGCTTTTTAAGAAAGCCTATAAATTGTAGATTAGAGCAAGATAGAGGACTTGGACGAGTCTTCTATCTTGCTCTTGTGCTTGTGGTTTCCTTGATTCTTCAATGATTGTAGGGTGACCACCAAAGCTTGACTTTCTCCAAGTTGTGCCCTTCTTCTCTTTGCTTTAAGTGTTGACTTTAATATCTCTTGTCTAAATCACTACACTAGAACCATTAACATTCTACCATCAATTTGGGTCTATTAATCATCAAAATATGAATGAGTTGCACCCTTGGGCTTACAGTGAGCCAGAACAAATATTCCAAAATCTAGAATCTCCAATTTTATTCACAAATTCCAACTAGTTCGGACACCCAAACCGGATCTCCGGACGTCCGAATATCTTCGGAAGCCACTTCGGACTTTCGAACTCCCCCTTCGGAAGCCTCTTCAGACGTCTCTGAGAACTTCCGAAGGAAAATTGAACTATCGGGTTTCGGGTTCACATGTGTTTGGGTGCCCTAATTAGACATCCGAACTGGGCGTTCGAACACCTTTATTCGGGCATCCGAAGCATGGGCTGGGTTTTCCGCGAGACTTTCATATTTTCACCCGATTTCTCCAAAACTTCAAAAATTCATTTATTTTTCATTTGAACTCCAAATCGCGCGTGGACGGATTTGATGACTCCTTGCAACAAGAGGAATCCACCAAACTAGATTTCAGACTCCGAATCAATACGAATAATTATTGTAAAATAATCAAGTTTCTAGGTCAAAATCCCCATGGTCTTAGTTTACAAGGCCACAACAATCTGATCTTGGGTTCATCAGGGATCTGAGAACGAAACAAACCCCAAGAATCCGAGATCAGCCAGAGAGTTCTTTTTCCAAGACATAATCCTTGTTGTAGGGATTCTAGGGATTCTTTCACAGACACAAATCATATTTAACACACCAGTCTTACCTTAACTCGCGTTCTCGGACTCCAAAACTTTCTTCCTCCACGATAATCTTCTCTTGGGGATGTAGAAAATGATTAGGGTTGATTAATGTTTTGCACAGACCCTCCGAGTATTTATAGGCATACTTAAGAAGCCCTATTCTTAATTCTAACCAAAGGACAAAAACGCCCTTCACACACACAAAGAGGAACGAAATTATGAGAAGGGGGTTTTTGGGTGTTTACAAAAAATCAGCAGGATATTTCGGAGGGAACCTCACAATCCATCCCCCTTAAAGAGCACCTTGTCGTCATGGTGCAAAATCATGAAATCGTTGCTGGAACTTGACCAATTTTCCCATGTAGCATCTTCAGGTGCTATGTTGGACCATTGAATTAATACTTCAGTGCCGGCTTGTTTATGACGCTTTACCGATCGACGGTCTAAAATTTTGTAGGGCTGAATTTGAAAAATACCCTGATATGAAATTGGAGGTAGAGTAGTTGATGATGAAACTTTGTCACCAATTTTCTTTTTTGTGACATAAAACGTGAAAAACGGGAAGCATATTGCTACCGTGTGGAAGATCCAATCGATATGCTTCTTGCCCGATGCGTTCCAACACTTGATATGGACCGAAACACTTTGTTGCTAATTTCATTGAACTCAGAAAAACAACAGTGATAGGGTTGTAAATGTAAGACTACATAATCACCAAGGGGAAATTCTCGCTCTCTACGTTTCTTATCGGCGTAACTCTTTATATGATCTTGTGTGGCAGCTAAATTCTCCTATAACTGTTGCAGAATTGTAAATACCCGAAATTACCTCTACTTGCGAATTCGTCCCCCTCTTTAGAAAAGGGGCATTTTTGTCTTAGAGTAAGTCTATTTTATTAGGGATTCTTTAAGAAAGCCTATAAATACATCTTATGAGAAAATTTTTGTTGGAACAGAAGAGAAGATCAAGTTTTGTAATCGGAGATCATGAATTAAGGTAAGATCCATACCCGAAGTTGATTTTGATCATTAAAGAACCCTAAAAAGAAAGATTAGTGTATTTAGAAGGGATGAAATAATGATTAATTATGTTCAAGATGAACCTTACACTTGACCTTGGATTCTTTAGGGGTTATCTTGCCTTTGAATCCCCAATGGATCCAAGATCAAGACGTTGTAGTTTTAAAATTTTAGATTTGGGGGATTTTGACCTAAAAGCTTAGATTGTTTAACAATAAATTGTCTATGTAGTTTTGGACCGTGAAATTGGGTTTGGTGGATTCCCCTCATCGTAAGGAGTCCATTGGATCTGACCTCGGATTTGGAGTTCAGACGGAAAAAATATGACCTCTCAAAGTTTGGGGACAATTGGCCAAAATAAGCAAGTTCACGACCTGGGGAGAAAACCCAATCCCGAGGCTTTTGATGCTCGAACATCAGGGTTCGGACGTCCGAACCAACAAGGTCAGGTGATTTTAGAGCAATTTTTCTCCCAGACAGCCCAACTTCGAAAAATCACAACTTCTTCGTTTCTCATCCGTTTCGATGCTCGTGTACTCTACAGACATGCCTGAAACGCATCCTTTCAAAATACTTTGAGGTCCCTAGTTTGGATTACAGTTCTTCTCCCGTTTGACCCTGTTTGGTTCCAGAAATTTGGGTATTTGTGTTTTGGTTCATATCTTGTGGTTCCCTATTGGTAATAATGGAATGATTGTGGTATTATATGATCTATCTTGAGTTTGGAATAGTCCGAAGAGAACATTTGAGGTACGTAGTAACATACTACTTTGGGTGATTTGTAACCCTATTCATTTCAGTATGTTATTGTCTATGAGAACTCGTACCGTATATTGTATCTACACTATCTCAGAAATTATGACACCGGGAGCATGAGAGTGGCAACGCCAAGATGAAGATCAACACAAGAAGCGACTAAAATAATCTCGTGGGGGTTGGAAGCCCATGCCACGGTTTGGAGAAAAACTCCAATATAACACGTGAAAGAGCCAATGCTCTCTTCATAATAGATGTCCCAAAAATAAACTTTATTCAGTCACTCTTCTTTCCTCATGCCATTACATCATATAAAGAGCCAAAACCTAAGAATAGCAACCCTAAAGACTTGCCTAACAATTATTCTAAATCTTCTAACTAAATCAACATAAATAAAAAGTAGAAATATGGCTAAAATATTTCTAAAATAGTAATCCTGTAATTGACACTTGCCCTATCCTAAAACTGCCTATAACTTAGCCAAATCAAGTCCAAATCGTGTAATCTTTGGCTCTTTAGATAGGTAATCGAAAAACATTTCTGAAAACACCAAAATCAAGCTAAATAGACAAGTTTTGATGCCAAAAAAAATACTAAAAATAAAATGATGAAAATAAGAAATAAAAAATAGAAGATTTGATCAATGCCATGCGTTCTGCATCAAATTATCGTGGGTTTATCATGCCTTTTTGTAACCCAATGGAATCCTACAACTTTGGTATTTGCCATTGCTCTATTTATCGCTCAGCTATTGCTTGGGTTCTTTTATTTGTCATCTGAGACTTTGAACCTCTGCCGAGAATCTTTTTTTTTACCCTTTGACACTATTTGTTTTGGACTTTTGATTCATTATCTGAACACTTCCATTGAGTCTTGTGTTATTTTGTATACCCTCCATGGACATTGGATTTCTGATACCCACCATCGGGGTACTACACTGGATTTTTAGCCCATTAGTAGGATAGAATGTTGGCACTGTCGACTAGTATAAGAACTTTGAGGAATTAGTTCCAACACCATGGACGACCGGTGTAAGCAAGATCACGTCTTCTGGACCAGGCCAGTAATTCCGAAGTGGATTTGTATTCTGGATACCCTTTAGTTTTGACTATTGTTTTGATACTATTTAGTTTCTATTGCACCCCTGTTCAGTATTCTGTTTTGACATGCACCTTTGATTATTGCTATGCACACTATTTCTGTTTGAGACTCTAGTATTCAATTCTGATTATATTTGTTGACCCTTATCGATCCTTGGTAGGCTTATTCCCACACTTAAAGTAGTCTATTTTTATGTATTGAGCTTTCAGGGTTTACAACACTTTTAGATTTCGAAACTCATGAGGCGAACGAGGAAGAGGAGGCTTAATTTCTAGATCACTAACTTTGGATATCTTTTAGTTTCATTTGATCAGTTAGACAGTGAGTATTATGTGAAACTTGTAAAAGACTTTGTTAAATTCCTTCAGTTTAATTTATATTATGTTTGGATCTGATATTATTTTGTTTTGCCTTGTAAACTTGTAAAGCTTGCTTTGCAGGTATACGACGTTGTCATGTCCTACGCCATGAGTATGGTTGGGGCGTTGATGGCGTCTGGATCCGGGTCTGCGATCGCGCGGTCGGTAGAGGGCTTCCGCGGGGTCTGTAATCACAAACAAAAGGGGGTCAGGGGGTCCGGGGTGGGTCCCGGACGACCACTTCGACACCCAAGTCAGATCCTTCGACCAGTCAATATAAAGAACAGCTAGAAAGGGAGGGGGTTTTGATCAGGGTTACCAGGGCCGGTGCGCGGGGACATTTCTGGGTGCATAAATGAGTGAGTCGGAGGGGACTAGCAGGGAGGGCAGGATGGGATTCCTGGCCTCCTCTGTTGTTGCCTCGCCTCTTTTTCCGGTATTGCGGGGTGGAGGATGGGTGAATTCCCTGCTTTCAGGGGCAAAAAGAAAAAAGGGTTCCTTTCTTCTTCCTTTCCCTCCCCTTTTAAAGGGAGGTGTGCGGCCCTTTTCATCATTATGGAGGGAAAAACTTCCTTTGCAGGATTGGGCCGTCCCTCTGCCTCGCCGGCGCGTGGCTTTGGTGGCCATTTCCTTCCCTAATTTGTGATGATGAGGCCTGGGTGGTGAGAAAAACTTCCTTTGCAGGATTGGGCCGTCCCTCTGCCTCGCCGGCGCGCGTGGCTTTGGCGGCCATTTCCTTCCCTAATTTGTGATGATGAGGCCCGGGTGGTGAGAGGGCGACATGTGTTATGAATGTGTGGTCTTTGCCGTTTTCCAACACCCTTCTTCATGATGGTTGGGCTCTGCTCGTGCATGGATGACACGTGGCGATATCTGGGAGCGTAGCCGTATTTGTGCCCCATCATAACTCCCCCTTACTCCTTTGGTCCATTGAATGGGCCAAGGGAGTAACGTTTTGTTCGAGCTAAGTCATGATGAGGATATTTACGAGGGCTCTGGGGTGCGAGGAGACGTGCCGTTTTATCCGGCGGCTGTCCTTGGGAAGCGGCAGCGTCGTTAGGAAGGCTGCGTTGTCTCGAGGCACCAGGATTTCTTTCCCGAGTTTAAAAGAGGGGAATTACCCTGGTGCCTTTTTGTGGCTCTTCGTCGCTCTTCTTCTTTCCTTTGCGGTGGGGGTTCTTTTCGTATATTCTTCAGCAACATGTCTGGCTCTTCTTCACGAGTTAGGGGCAAGGCCTGTTTCCTCCAGGAGTCGTCGAGCGACCCTGACTTATCTTCCGATCCGGGGGAGGATCTCGTGGCTCGTCGGAAGAAGGCTAAGAGGGGCCCGGGCGCTTCGTCGGGCTTCCCCCCCCCTTCGCCTTTCTTCCCTGCCTAGGAAGGACAGATTGTCCAGGTCCCGCGTTGCCCGGGAGTGGTCGTTTTTCTCTCGAGCCTATCGTCAGGGAACGGAACTGGGTGGACGTGTTTCGAAGATGGGTCAGGAGATCGAGGACTTGAAGCGGGAGAACGAGGTTCTACAGAAGAAAGTTCATCTTCTCAACGAGCAGCTGTTGGAATATGAGGTGGACCCCCTGCTGGAGACCTCTTGGGAGGAGGAGGGGAACTCCTCTGGAGAGGAGTCGTTCTCCGATTAAGCTTTGGCTTTCTATGTTTTCTTGCGTGTCTATCCCCTTCTCTGGCGGGGATTTCTGAGGCCTGCGTGCCCTGTGCTGTTTTTTTGGTTTCCCTTTATTTTTGTAGGCCTATGGGCCAGGAGGATGTCAACGGGTAGTTTATGTGTATTTGGGCCGTATCTCTTAATGTTGTTCTTGGCTTGTGATGGAGAATCTCTGTGTTTGCAAGGATTTGCGATGCTCCGACCCTTCCGGGCGCTCTCTTTTTTCTTTTTTTTTTGGGCCCGAACCTGCGTGGGGTCGGGATAGCGAAGCGTGTCGAATTCGTATGATCTTGCCCTTTACCCTCTACTTCCTTTATGAAGGTTAGGCTTTATGTAGATCTGGGGACGACGCATGGCGTGCTTCGGTGATAGCGCCGTCTTTGTATGTTATCGTGATATGACCTTTAGTCCATTGATTGGCCTCGGGGAGCGGGCCCGTTGGCATAGTTAAAGGATAATGTGGTGAAGGCGTTTATGGGAGCATTGGGGTGCGAGCGGATATTCTGCTCCGTCCGGCGGCTCCTTCCCGAGGCGCCGCTTGGTTATTCAGTAGGAAACGAACACGCGGGTAGTAAGTGCTTCATTTTTCCACACCGGGGTTTCCTATAAGGGTTCTATAAGGGGTAAGCTTTCCTGAAGTCAGGAAGATCGCCCTTTGTTTCTTCTTTGCCTTTTTGATTTCTTCCGGCCTTTCTTCAGGCTTGACCGAGATGTCGTCGCCTTTCCAGGGTCTCTTTGTGAGCGGCGATCGTAGGTCTGATCGCGATGGGAGTCGTCCGAATAACCCCGAGGCAAACTCTGGCGGGCTGGGGCCTCAGCGAGGGGTTCCGGAGGGGGACATGGATCATCCTCCTCCCCCGCACGAGAGGGAGTCTCATGAAGCGTTTATTCACCGCAACCGTTCCTTCTTTTCCTGCGTCCATCGTAGGGGAATGGAGGTTTTTAGCCGGATGAGGGACATGGATCGGGAGATTGCTGCTTTGCGCGCGGAGAACGAACTGCTGAGGAACCGGGTGCGTTGGTTACATGACCAGGCCCGTTTTGCTGGGAATCGGCATTGGGGAAGCTCTTCGGACGGGGAACAGAGTGATAGGGAGCTTTCTGATGCGGAAAACTCTTTCAGCGGCCAGTCCATCTGAGCTAATTGCGGTGGGATTTTGGAATTTTTGGAGGAAGCCTCTTGTCTTTGCGCTTTCTTTTTTTTTTGTCTTAGGGGTCTTGGGGGCTTCGGGCCTGCGTGCCTATTGTCCTTACTCCCCCTTTTTGTAGGCCTTTGGGCCAGGAGGAAGTGGTTTATGAATGGCGCCTTTCTTTTTCCTGTTTCTGATGTGTGTTTTCTCCTTACGTGTTTGCTTTTCTTTTGCATGCTTGCTTTCTCGCGTGTTTATGAGCCCTTGTCGCTGCGTTCGATATTTTCGGCCCGGTGGTATTTTGTACGGGGTATCTAGTCGTACCTTTATGACGGGTTCCGAGCTCTTTGCCATCGAACGTGGTTTTTTTTCCATCTTGTGGAGGTGTATGCCGGGCCCTTGTGACGGGGTCCGAGCCCTTTCTTTATGAGCGCAATTTTTTCCATCTGGTGGAGGTGTATGGATGGCTTGCTGGCGAAGTTATGCCGTGGGTAGGGGTAGAGACGTCCTTTCCGTATGGCGCTTCGACTTATGGCGGTTCCCTTGGGTTTCTCAATCGGCGCTACGTGTGCGCGTCCCATCGACTTAGAAAGGGCGGGAGATCGAACGACAGGTGTCAAAACCCTAGCCCTTTTTAAAGCCTTTTTGGGGATTTCATTTTTTACTTTATTCCTTCGTCTTCCTCGATTAGAACGGGTTTTTCTCCGCGACGATTCTTCTACGTGTTGCTTGTCGTCCACGCTTCGTTCGGTGAGTTCTGTGTCTTTGTTTCATAGCTTACGATGTCTGTTGCGACTGTGACTCAGAGCCCCTCTTCCGCGTCGGTAGAGGTGGTGGAGAGGGCTCCGATGAGAAAGAGGAGGCGGTTGTCTGCAGGGGGTGGGGGCGGCGTCGCTGAAGATGTGCGGCAGCCCACGGAGTTGAGGGATAGTTCCGGGGCCTCCGGGTCGTCGGTGGGGGCCGCTGCTTCGGAATCTCCGGCTCGAGTTTCTTATGCTCGTGGGGCAGAGATTGGGGACATTCGGCCTGGCGCCGTTATTCGTCCCGGCCGGGTGGCGTGTTTCAGGAATACTTTGGAAAAAGGGGCGGCAGAGAAAATTAGGAGGGAGTTCCATATCCCCGACGATTATGGGATTAGAGTCCCCTCCTTTGTAGAAGGGGTGTGTGAGGGTACCACGGAGGAAGAGGTAGCTTTCTACGTGGAAGCTTTCCGGGCGGGGGTTAGGTTTCCGCTCTTGGACATTATAATAGAGGCCCTCGAGTTTTACCAAGTGGCTCCTTCCCAACTGGCGCCTAATAGTTGGCGCACACTCCTGGCCTTTGTGGCCAAGGCGGGTCTTCATAAGGTTCAGCCCACCCTTCCGCTGCTCCGGGCCTGCGTTGCCCTCAGTCCGTTGGTGAAGGGGGAGGACAGCTGGCTTTATCTGACCCAGCGTCCTCAGGTGAAGATTGCAGCGAACTTGCCTTCGTCCATCAAGAAGTGGAAGGAGGAGTATGTGTTTGTTACCCCTCCATCGGACGCTGGCTGGGATTTTCCTCATTCTTGGAGGCGCTCCGTTGAGTGGCGGAGGAAGTCCCTTCCCGACGAGTCTGACTACAGCAAGTTTGACTTGGGGAAGCTCGCCTTTGGGGAGGCCATTGACGTCTCCGAGTTTAGGTGGGAGAGGAGCCTGAAGAGGTTTGGCTTGGTGGGAGCTGTGGAGAGGAGGGTCCGTTGCACGGGCGAGGGAACGGGGGAGAGTTCAGCCAGCTATCGTGGTGAGCCCCTCCCCTCTTCCTCTCTCTTTTTTTTTTCTTTGCTTTGAGCGATTGTTATTTTCTTGTTTTTGGCAGGAGAGATGTCTTCTTCTGGTGACGTTGGTAAGGGGAAGGAGGTTGCGGCGGTGACAAGGGGCTTGTCGAGCCGTAAGAAAATTCCTTCTGACTTTATAGCCGCGGCTAGGCTAGGTCGGTCGCAAGCG
Organism: Tasmannia lanceolata; assembly: GCF_043159265.1. Lineage (NCBI taxonomy): Eukaryota > Viridiplantae > Streptophyta > Magnoliopsida > Canellales > Winteraceae > Tasmannia > Tasmannia lanceolata. Next base: position 10,529,113 of record NW_027518701.1, on the reverse strand, counting down.
AGGCTCGCAACATCTATGCCTTCCAGCCCCTCTAGTCGAGCGGTTGGAGAGAAGGGGCCGGTTAGTTCCTCACCCCCGGGGTCTGAGCATCCTGCCAAGAGGGTCGCCGGCCGCGTGGCGTGTCCTTCAATCTTTGCGGAGGACGTGCCAAGTCGGATGGAGGGGGCGGTAATGACCAAGCTTCTTCTGGAGCGGGTGGAGCTTCCCCCGCAGAGTTTCCAGGTGCGAGGGGAACTGTTTAAGCCTGGCTGGAGGATTGGTGTTGAGGACAGCGTTCTTGCGAATCCCCGGGTTGGGGTGGAGCTAGGGGTGACAACTGCCCTTCCTTGTGACGAGGCTGAGCTGAAAGGCTACGATCGTAGGGCCCTGGGGGCTCAGTATTTTCAATCAACTTCCTGCGTAAGTAACGGGTGGCCGGTTTTCTGATGGTATTTTTCTCTCCTCGCTGTTTTCGAGATTGTATGTTGGAAGTTTTCTGATAACTTGCCTTTTGCAGTCCCAAAGTTATGCCAGGAGGATGGTGCAGTGCCTTCTTGAGGATGAGGCTGAGATAAGTGCTGCGGGGGAGCTAAACCGGTAGTTACGCGAGGAATTGGACAGAGCCCGGGCGGAGAGAGCGACCTTTGATGACACCGTTGCTCAACTCCGGGAAGATCTCCGGGTAACTATGGAGGGGAGGAGCCGTGCGTCGGACAAGTTGGCGCTGGCTCGGCGAACTCATGCTCGGGAATTGGCGAAGGCACGGGAGGAATGGCGCGACTCTGCGGAGTTTTTTAAGGCTGCGGCTGCGTTCAGCGTGGATATTGAGATTGATGCGTTTGCTGAATGCCGGCGGCGCGTTCAAGAGGTCGATCCTTCCTTCCCTCTCGATAAACTGATGCATGAGTCTGAGGTTGATCCTTTGCCGGTACCGGCGGAAGTGGTGGAGCCGGTAGGAGAGGAGGTGGCCGCCCCGGTGGATCGCGTAGTTGCCGAGACTTCCGAGGGGGCCCAGTGATGTTGTGAATGCCTCGGGGGGCTTGCTCTTTTCTTTTAATGTTCCTGGTTATTTGGTCTGTAATAACTTTTGAACTACCTATTTTTTTGTTTGGTATGTAACCGTATTGACATCTCTGCATATATACGATGCGCCGCGAGGTTTTCGAATGTTCCTCAGGCTTTTGCGAATTTTGTTGGTGAGGGTATTCTTAGTGCACCCTGTAGGGCGTCTGTTTATGGGAGGACTATCTTCCCCTCGAATGATCAATTCGGGGTTAATGGGTCCCGCCTGCCCTTAAAGGGGGAGGTCTTTTTTTTTCATGGGGAGTGTTTTAGGGTATTCTCGGGGGGATCGGCCCCGATGTCACCTCTGGCTCACTCCCTGTTTTCTTTCGGGTCCCTCATTTATCGTGGGCCGTAAAGTGGAGATGTACGCTGCTTTTGTAGAAGTGCTTTTCCATTAATTTGTTGACGACAATACATCTTTGCTTCTAGAACACAAAAAAGGAAACCAAAACACTTGTCATATTTTTAAAAGAAAGACACGGAACTTACCCTGTCGTTTTACTGATAGAACTTTCGGAGGTTGTCCATGCTCCAACTGCAAGGGACCGGGGTCCCATCGAGGCGTTCTAGTTGGTAGGCCCCGGGTCGAAGTGCTCGAACGACTTTGTACGGTCCTTCCCATTTGGGTGCGAGCTTACCCGTGTTGCGGGGGTCTGATACCTCTGCACGCCGTAGCACCAGATCTCCGGGTTTTACCGAACGCTTTTTTACCCGGGCGTTGTAGTATCGTGCCACCTTTTGCTGGTAGGAGGCGGTTCGGAAGAGGGCTTGCTCTCTTTTCTCGAGCACGAGATCGAGGTTGTTCCGGAGGAGTTCAGAATTTCCCTGCTCGTCGTAATTCGCGGTGCGGAAGCTGGGGAGGCCAATTTCTAGCGGAATGACCGCTTCGGTCCCAAAGGTTAAGCTAAAAGGGGATTCTCCAGTTGCGGTCCGTGGTGTTGTTCGATAGGCCCAGAGGACGCTAGGGAGTGCGTCCAGCCAGTTTTTTCCGTCTTCTCCCAATCTCTTCTTGAGACTTTGTAGCAAAATCATGTTGGTTACCTCGACCTGCCCGTTGGCCTGCGGGTGTGCTACGGAGGCAAAACGGTGTTCGATGCTTAGGCTATCATAGAATCTGCCAAATTCGGCGCTTGCGAACTGAGGACCGTTGTCTGTTACAAGGGTCTTTGGAATGCCGAAACGGCAAACGACGTCGTGATAGAAGAACTTCTCCGTCGCTTTGGAATTGGGTTTCACCACGGCTTTGACCTCAACCCACTTGGTGAAGTAGTCGATGGCGACGTATAACATTGTATGCCCCCCGGGGGCCTTGGGGAATGGTCCGAGTAGATCCATGCCCCACATGGCGAAAGGCAGGGGTCCTGCTATCGCGGTGTACGGTGTAGCCGGTTGGTGGGGGGTGGTTGCGTACCTTTGGCATGGGCTGCATTTTTTGACGAATTCCTTGGCGTCCCTAAGGACCGTGGGCCAGAAGTAGCCGTGCCTTACGATTTTCTGGGCTAGGGTCCTGCCGCCTCCATGGTCTCCGCAGATCCCTTCATGTACTTCTCGTAGCGCGTAGTCTGATTCGGAGGGTACCAGGCATCGGAGGTACGGCCATGTGTATGACCGTTTGTAGAGCCTGGGCCCGTGGACCACGTAATGGGCGGCTCTTGCGGTTAGGCGCCGGGCTTCCAGCTTATCTGCGGGTAGTATACCGTCTTTCAGGTATCGTATGATGGGGTCCATCCAGTTTGGCCCCGGTGGAATCTCCAGAACTTGTATCTCGTCGATGCTGGGGTGGGGCAGGATTTCTGTGAGCACGGTGCCGAAGTCATGGGTCTCTTCGGCGGCCATTCTTGATAATGCATCCGCTCGGTTGTTCATGTCTCGCGGCACCTGGAGGATCTCTACCTCTCCCATCCCCTGCAGTTTCTCTTTTACCTTGTGGAGGTATTTTTTCATTCTGAAGCCCTTGGCTTCGTATATTCTGTTTACTTGGTTAACGACAAGCTGTGAGTCGCTATAGACTTTCAACTTGCCTGCGCCGAGCTCCGCGGCTAGACTTAGTCCTGCTAGGAAGGCTTCGTATTCGGCCTCGTTATTGGAGGCTTTGAAATCCAACCTGAGGGCATATTCCAGTGTGAACTCTTCTGGGCCGTGGAGGACCACTCCCGCTCCGTGTCCTTTATTGCCGGCGGAGCCGTCAACGTGCAGGATCCAAGGGGTCTCGCTGTTCTGTTCCGAGGAGTCCTGCATCCCGTCGTCGCAAACCGTGTGAGCAGTGGGGCCCCCGCCGCTCCCCATTGTTGCTGGTTCTTCGGCCGGGGCCGTGAATTCCACTATAAAGTCAGCGAGGGCTTGAGATTTGATAGCCGGCCTTGGGCGGACTTGTATGTCGAACTCGCCCAGCTCGACGGCCCAACTTACCATCCTACCCGAGGTCTCTGGTTTTTGGAGAATCTTCCTGAGGGGCTGGTCGGTTAGCAGGACTATGGGGTGGGCCTGGAAGTAGGGGCGGAGCTTTCGAGCAGCACTGACGACTGCGAGGGCGAATTTATCTATGTTCGAGTATCGGATTTCTGCACCGTGGAGAGTCTTGCTCACGTAGTACACAGGGTGTTCCTTTTTGTCGCTTTGTTTGGCCAACACCGCGCTTACTGCCGTGGGGCTGACAGCCAGATATAAAAATAGCTCTTCCCCCGGCTCGGGTTTGGCGAGTAGGGGCGGTGTCTGGAGGTATTGCTTCAGAGAGTCGAAGGCCTCTTGGCAGGCCGGGGTCCATTCGAATTCCCGTATGTTTTTTAATTGTTTGAAGAAGGGTTGGCACTTCTCTGCTGATTTGGGCATGAATCGGCCGAGGGCCGTGATCCGTCCTGCGAGCCTCTGTACTTCTACTGCTGTCGTCGGGGGTTCCATGTCTAGGATGGCCTGGATTTTTTCTGGGTTGGCCTCGATCCCTCTTTGGCTGACCATGAACCCCAAGAACTTTCCGGAAGTTACCCCAAAGGCGCATTTCGCGGGGTTCAGCTTCATTCGGGCTCGTCGTAAGGTGTCGAAAGTTTCCTGAAGGTCGGAGATGTGTCTGGCGGCTTCCAGGCTTTTTACCAGCATATCGTCGACATACACCTCTACGTTCCTTCCAATTTGCGTTTGGAATAGCTTATTCACGAGCCGTTGGTAGGTGGCGCCTGCGTTTTTTAACCCGAAGGGCATGACAGTGTAGCAGTAGACACCCTGATCGGTGATAAACGCTGTTTTCGGGATGTCTGGCTCGTGAATTTTGATCTGATTGTAGCCTGAGAACGCGTCTAAGAAGGTGAGAAGTTCGTGTCCGGAGGTGGCGTCGATGAGTTGGTCAATGCGCGGGAGGGGATAGGGGTCTTTTGGGCAGGCCCGGTTGAGGTCGGTGAAGTCTATACAGGCCCGCCATCCTCCGCTAGCTTTCTTGACCATCACGACGTTTGACAGCCACTCGGGATACCGGATTTTCCTGACGAATCCGGCTTGTAGCAGTTTTTCCACTTCGGCCTTTATGTGAGTTTGGCGCTCTACCGCGAAGTTCCTCTTTTTCTGCCGGACGGGTTTAAGGGCGGGGTTCACATTCAACTTGTGGACGGCCATTTCCTTGGGTATCCCGGGCATGTCCTTGGCGGACCATGCGAACATGTCTTTGTTTATTCTGAGGAAGTTGATCATCTGGTCTCGCAGGGGGCCTGCTAACATGGAACTTATCCGGACTTGTCTCTCCGGCTGATCTTGGGTCAGGGGGATGGAGTCTAGCTCCTCGGCGGGCTCTCCTCTGATTGCGCGAGCCCGCTGCCGAGGGTCTTCACTGCCGATTGTGAAGTTTTCGGCTGGGGCGTTGGTTCCTCTCAGGCTTGCCGCGTAGCACTGGCGTGCTATCATTTGCTGTCCCCTGACCTCTCCTACTCCGTCCGGAGTGGGGAATTTCATCTTGAGATGGGGGGTGGAGACTACGGCTCCCAAGTCTCTGAGAGCAGGGCGCCCAATGATGGCGTTGTAGGTGAACGGTATGTCTACGACCAGGAAGGTGGTCAGGATGGTTTTCTGCAAGGGGTACGCTCCGAAAGTCACAGGCAAGTCGATCTTGCCGTCTACCTGTACGGATGCCCCGGAGAAACCGTAGATGGAGTATTCCGCGGGTCCCAGCCTTTCCCTGCCCAGCTTCATTTCTTCGAAAGTTTCGAGGTGTAGCACATTGACGGAGCTTCCTGTGTCCACCAAGATTTTTCCTATATCGAAGTTGGCGACGACTAGCCTGATGACCAGTGCATCGTCATGCGGGACTTGTAGCCCGTCGAGGTCTTTGTTGGAAAAAGTGATGATCTGGTTTTCATGGGGTGGATTTGTTCGGGCCTTCTTGGAAGGTATATCCATGGAGAATACCCGTTCCGCGTATGCCCGCCGACCGGCTGTTGTCGGCCCTCCCGCCGCGGGCCCGCCTGCGATGATATTGATTTTTCCTATGATGGTAGGCGGTTACTCGCGAGCCTGTGGCTGTTCGGGGGGCTCGCCTTTTTGGGGGCGCTGGTGGCGGCTCGTGTCGTGTCTGCTGCGGGATCGGCGTCGGCTTCGTGAGTGATGCCTACCGGGGGATCGGTGTCGGCTTGTGGGCCGGCGGCGGTTTGGTGACCGATGCCTACCTCTGGGTTCGTCGAGCGGGCGCTGGGCCTCGCATGGGCTTTTGTCAGGACTCCTGAGGTACTGGTTTAGGTGTCCTTCTTCGACCAGCCTTTCCAGCTGGAGGCGGAGGTGGAAGCAGTGGTCAGTTTCGTGGCCGTGGTCCTTGTGGAATTCGCAGAATTTCCTGGCGGACCTCTTCTTTGGATCTGTGGCCATTTTCTTGGGGGGGTCAGGAGACCCTGATCCCTAATAGCTGATAGAACGTGGGAGAGGGGGAACTTTAGCGGGGCGGTTCCCAGCCTTTCGAAGACAGGGACAGGGTTACGGCCTGTCTGTCTTTCATCGGTTCGTGGCCTTATGGCCCTTCGGCCGTCGCTTTTTCTCTCGTCGGGGCCGGGCCGATTCTGTTCTCGAGCGCAGGCTTCTTCTACTCGGACGAACTTATCAGCCTTTGATTCAAGCTCATGTAGGTCCCGCGGGGGCTTGAGGGTGAGGTGCAGCTTAAGATTCGGATCGGTGGTGGCATGCTTTAGTGTGGTGACCGCTATCTGGACGTCCATGTTGGAGAGTTGGGCCAATTCGGCGTTGAACTTCAACATGAAGTCTCTTAGGGTCTCATTTCTGCCTTGGCGGAGGGCTAGGAGGGCGTCCGCAGGATCATGGCGGAGGCGGTTGTTGGCGAACCTTGTGCTGAACTTTCGCCCGAATTCGTGGAAGGATGCGATGGAGTCGGGCTCCAATCTCATGTACCAGTCGTTGGCGGTTTTTCTTAGTAGGGATGCAAAGGCTCTGCACATTAATCCATCCGACGCGCCTCGAAGCGTCATTACTCTCTTGAAAGTCTGGAGGAACTCGAGGGGGTCCGTGCTCCCGTCGTATAGACTGAAGCGGGAGAGGTCTATGCCTGCTTCTGCGGGGGTCTTTAAGACCTCTGAGGTGAACGGGGATGCCGTTTCCCTTTCCCACTCATCGAGGATGCCGTGGGCGTAGGGTTTTTTCATTTCTAGTTTTACCTCTCGGATTTGCCTTTGCATGTCCGCTATTGGATCCAAGCTGGGCGGTTGTGCCGAGGTTGCAACTTCTTCTGCCCGAGCCACGGGCGGTTCCCGGAGACGGGTATCTTGGACAGGGGGGCGCGGCTGTTAGTAACCTGTCTCCCGCCACCTCGCTGGTGTCCCCCGGCTGCGTGGGGCAAGGGGCTATTTGTTGATGGGGACGGCGTTCTGTGAGTCGGCGCTCGCTTTCGCCGGGGATGTCGTTCCCCTGACTGTTCCTCGTTGCCTTCGTCGTAGGCTTCTGTCCGGTCCTGTGTCGCCCCGGGCTTTTTCCAAGCCGGAAGAGGCAAACGTTGGAGTAGTTCGTTGCGAAGTTCGTTGAACATCTCCATGGTGGGGACCATCTGCGGCGTGCTAGAGGAGGGTCGGGGTCGGTCCGAAGGCGGTGAGTTTCGCTCTTGGGAGCTTGAGGAGCTGGCTCGTGCGCGCTGGGCCTGACTCCTGGTTATTACCCCTGTTTCTGGCTGTTGGGTGTGGTTTCTCATCGCCATAAGGCGTTCAGTTACTCGACGAGGTCCCACGGATGGCGCCAATATGATGGCGTCTGGATCCGGGTCTGCGATCGCGCGGTCGGTAGAGGGCCTCCGCGGGGTCTGCAATCACAAACAAAAGGGGGTCAGGGGGTCCGGGGTGGGTCCCGGACGACCACTTCGACACCCAAGTCAGATCCTTCGACCAGTCAATATAAAGAACAGCTAGAAAGGGAGGGGGTTTTGATCAGGGTTACCAGGGCCGGTGCGCGGGGACATTTCTGGGTGCATAAATGAGTGAGTCGAAGGGGACTAGCAGGGAGGGCAGGATGGGATTCCTGGCCTCCTCTATTGTTGCCTCGCCTCTTTTTCCGGTATTGCGGGGTGGAGGATGGGTGAATTCCCTGCTTTCAGGGGCAAAAAGAAAAAAGGGTCCCTTTCTTCTTCCTTTCCCTCCCCTTTTAAAGGGAGGTGTGCGGCCCTTTTCATCATTATGGAGGGAAAAACTTCCTTTGCAGGATTGGGCCGTCCCTCTGCCTCGCCGGCGCGCGTGGCTTTGGCGGCCATTTCCTTCCCTAATTTGTGATGATGAGGCCTGGGTGGTGAGAAAAACTTCCTTTGCAGGATTGGGCCTTCCCTCTGCCTCGCCGGCGCGCGTGGCTTTGGCTGCCATTTCCTTCCCTAATTTGTGATGATGAGGCCTGGGTGGTGAGAGGGCGACATGTGTCATGAATGTGTGGTCTTTGCCGTTTTCCAACACCCTTCTTCATGATGGTTGGGCTCTGCTCGTGCATGGATGACACGTGGCGATATCTGGGAGCGTAGCCGTATTTGTGCCCCATCAGGCGTGACAGAAAAGTGGTATCAAAGCCTAGGCTTTAGGGCTCATGTATAGAAATCTGAAAGTGAGGATTGAATGGAAAATTTGGGTATTAGAACCATGTGAGTTCTTAACCGATTTTGACAGACTGATTTATGATCTTTTTAGACTAAGAATATAACTGATGACTTGTCAACGAAAGGAATTTTAGGCATGACCTAGTGCATTATTAGAATCTTGATTATGGTACTAAGAACTAGTGGTATTCTAGACTCGGTTTTGTACACTGTGAGCACTTACGCTTGTGACCATATAGACTGTTACAGGTTAACCTGAGAATTTGGGGATTCGAAGGACCTATCTTATGATCTTGAGAACTATCAGGGCTAGCTCTCTCAGTCCCATTCCTAATCAAATAACATCCCAAAAGAACGAACAAAGAATGGAAGGGTGTGTCGAAGGGTTCCAGTAATTGGTGTAAAAAGAGATGCTTTATGGTCAAGGAAGATAGGTTTCTTTCTGTCTTTCTTTCCTAACTAACAGGAAAAGAGAGACATGCGAGTTCGACTCTCGTTCTATGCATGTTCAACAGTCCTTGTCCATGTTGGAACTGTTGATGGCAGTACCGCTCAACTACGAGATGCTTGAAAGTCAATGTATCAATGTTCCGCATCGAGCCCCGAAATGGCAAGCCATGCTTCAAGCTAAGTCAGTCGGGATCTAATTGATTTCTAAACTGAAGGAACTATCTCTGTGTGAGGGCTATAAGTCCTAGTTTGAACCCAATAACTATCTGAGTTCAGCTTGGTGACTCTGTAAGTAGCGAAAACATGATTGTTTATTCATTCAGATAAGAAAATATCGAAAATCTAACAGTACAGAAAATGGGAAGTGTTTATTTTACTATGAGTAAATTGACTACCTATCGATTAGGATTTTGTTAAAAAGTCAGAATTTGGATTTTGAGACAATTATTGTTTAAATTGATAATATTAGACATTAATGATGAATAATTATGAGGATCCCATGATGGACTCGTGTGCACTGGGTATGCCCAGTATGGCACACGAGTTAGTTGTGCTATTTAGAGACCACACGATAGACTCATGTGCACAGGGACATTTGGTTCAGCATGTGGGTTATTCGTGTTGGATTGAGATGAGATAGTACGATGAGTTCGTATGCATTAAGGACGCTTGGTTCAGCATGTGAATTGGTTGTACTTGTGTGAGATAGCATAGTCTCTTATAAGGAAGTAGAACCTTTTGTTTCGAGTATGAGTTAGCTATGTTGGTATGGGACAGCATGCTGAGATTGTACGTATCTGGAGTGCTTTGTCCGGCATGAGAATCTATTATATTGGAATAAGACAATGTAGTCACTGTAAGGACTACAAGCTTTTGGTTTGGAATATGAGCTAGCTGTACTGGTATGGGATAGTGTTGTGAACTCGAGAACCCCAGGAGCTTTTGAGATATTGTGTTCTGTGTAGGAAAAGAGACCATAGCCAAAAGTTTACTGCTTTGTTCATCCGATGTTTCCCTTTGACAAGATTTTGATTGCTTTGCCTTGTGCTCATCCTCGCCGAGGCATGGTTGATTGTTATCAAATTTGAAGTAACTGTAAACTATCACAATCTAATGAGACATTCCATATCCTATCCATGTATTTAGTGAAATTTTGTTATCTTCCGAGAAACCTTCTTAATCTAGTTAGATCAAAGATCATTAATGTTATATCTGAATAAATTCCGTTGAAATTGATCTTGAAATTGGAGAAAACAAATTTAGTTACTATTGATCTCTGAAATCATGTTCGTCATTGTAATCTAAATCTAAAGCAAAGCTTCACCTCAACCTTAAGTTGTAAATTAAAAAGATAAATGTGTTACTTCTATAAATCTGAAAGACATGTTTTTGAATTAGAACTCTAGGGTAAGTCGTTGTAGTACGCCCCTCGTTTCACTCTTATGGTGAGTATATTGTCTTCGCTTGTGAGTAGAAAATTTCGATATAAAAGAAGCTTCAAGAAAAATGAACTTAGTATTGAACTGAGTCCGTGTGTGTGTGTGTGTGTGTGTGTGTGTGTGTGTGTGTGTGTGTGTATAATTTGAATAGTACGTGTATCCTTGTATTTGGGCCTTGGATTAAAGCCATTTCAGCTTGACCTTTGTTCCACTCTTTAAGTGACCTTCTCATTTTATCTATGAGTAGAAATTTTTACAGATTTGGAATTGAAAAGGAACTACCTGATATTTGAACTCAATAGTGAGACTTGACCCCTCTTAAACCTTGAGAATATGAATGTGCGCCGCATGTGAGATTTGATCTTTTGTCCCGTGCTCCCAAACTTACCTTGTAAGTATCTTACCAGGTTCGAATTTCCCTATGATAGACTGGAAGAGACCATCTTTGTTACTATGAATCATTGATCATTTGCAGTTGGGATACCACCTTCTGAAATGTAGTGGACATATAAAGACAAACCTAATTTTGTTTGAATCCTATAAGTGTATTGTCAAGCGCTACACTTGAAAGTAAGAACTAACTACTTAGTGTGAGTATGAAAGGAAGTGTCTAGAATGAACCTTACAGATATTGTGTGAACCTATAGCCTAGAGCTACTCTCCATTCTTTTAAGATATAATGTTGTCAATTCCTCAGCATGGGCATTCCTCCAGTAAATTACCCTGTTCTCACATATGCAATCCTTTTTAGTACTTCTCTTTTACCATTACTGGTTGTTAAAGAATTATTTAACTGAAGAGTAAAGGGGGAATGAATGATAAGGTTTAACTAGTCAGAGTTAGCATTGGAAGCCAACTAGATTTGGTTCTTTAAAGAGTTCAGGGGTGATATCAATTAAGATCAGTGTTGAATGACAGGTAGTAAAGATCGAGTGTGGGAAACACCAAACTATATAGAGATTCAAAAAGGGAATTTTTGGGAGAATAACATGAAAAAGAGAACTAAAGTTTGAAGTTGCAAATAATGTACTTCTGAAGGATTCACCCACCAAGGATGTGATGCATTTCGAGATTAGAGTAAAGTTTAGTCCAAGATTTATGGGACCTGTTTAAGTATTGGAAAGGGTGGGAAAGTAGCCTACATCTTGGCATTGCCCCCATCCTTATCTAGAGTGCATAATGTGTTTCACGTATCCATGGTACAAAAGTATATACCGGATCCAAGCCATGTAATTGATTTAGCACCATTAAAACTAAGAGAGGATTTGTCTTTTGAAGAACAACCTATTCGCATTGTTGATTGTAAAGATCAAGTTCTCCGGAGAAGGACAATACCATATGTGAAAGTCCAGTTGCAGAATCACTTTAAACGTCAAGCCACCTGGGAGCTGGAGGAGAAGATGAGATCTAAATATTCGTCATTATTTGATGACTTAGGTATGTGATAAGTTAAATTTTGAGGACATGATTTTTGTAAGGGGGTAGAATGTTAATACTCGAAACTACCCCTACAAGCAAATTCATCCCCCACTTTAAAAGAGGGGCTTTTTTTGTCTTAGAGTAAGTCTATTTGATTACGACTTCTTTAAGAAAGCCTATAAATACATCCTTTGTGTGTTTGTGAGAACAAAAATAGCCCTAAAAACTTTTTGTTCACCCCTAAGAGAAGAATTTCGTGGGAAAGGAAGAGAAGATCAAGTTTTGTAATCAGAGATCATGGATCAAGGTAAGATCCATACTCGAAGTTGATTTTGATCATTAGAGAACCCTAGAAAGGAATTCTGGTGTATTTAGATGGGATGAAATAATGATTAATTGTGTTCAAGATGAACCTTACGCTTGATCTTAGATTGCTTAGGGGTTATTTTGTCTTTGAATCCTCAATGGATCCATGATCAAGACGTTGTAGTTTTAAAAATTTAGATTTGAGAAGCTTTGGTTGTTTTACAATAATTGTTTATATAATTTTGGAGCATGAAATTGGATTTGGTGGATTCACCCCATCGTAAGGAGTCCATCGGATCCTATCTCACGCGATTTTGATTTCAGAAGAAAAAGTTATGTCCTCTCAAAGTTTGGGGAAAATCGGCCAGAATCTAAAATTCATGGCCCCGGGAGAAAAACCAATCCCGCGGCTTCGGACGCCAGAACATCAAGGTTCGAACATCCGAACCAACTGGGTCGGGTGATTTTCAAGCAGTATTTCCCGTAGACAGCCCAACTTCTGAAAATCATTACTTCTTTGTTTCTCGTCCATTTTCGATCCTCTTGTACTCTACAGACATGCCGGAAGCGCGTAATTGCTGTTAAAAATGATTTCAAAAATGTTTTAGAACTATATAATGAGTTAAATTTCAAAATAATTTGAGGGACCCTAGTTTGGATTACCCTTCTTCTCTCGTTTGACCCCGTTTGGTTTAGGAAATTGGGTATTTATGTTTTGGTTCATATTTTGTGTTTCCTTATTGATAATAATGGAATGATTGTGGTATTAGGTAATCTATCTTGAGTCTGGAAGAGTTTGAAGAGAACATTTGAGGTACGTAATAACGTACTACTTTGGCTGATTTGTAACCTGTAGATACCCAATTTTTTCAAGGTGGTACTAATGATAGGTGTCGCGAGGAAGAACTTCATGACGAGTCCCAGAGCACCAGTTCGGTTTCTCTCAATCTCTCTTTAGGGTATTTGCAAAAGGAAACGATTTTCGAAAACTGTGTTATCTCAGAAATGCAACTGAAATTCCTGTTTTACACAACACTCGCCTTTTGGCAACTGAAAAGCCTATTTTACACAGCACCCGCCTTTTCGGCAGGAACCGGTAAACCTGTTGTCGCCGGGCATTTCAAATCGGTACGTTAGCTTTAAGTCAAAAAACATACATTTTTTACCCAAAAACACTTCACCCAAAAAGGTTGCAATATTAGACTCGTTGGAATTTCCTTGGAACAAGGAATCCAACGGATCTAACCGCACGTGATTCGGAGTCCAAACGGAGAAGTTACGGACCACTGAAGTTTTCTAAGAAGAGACGAAAAATTACGCTTTTAGAAAAAACACAAAAGGACGGGAACCCTCAAAAAAATACCAAAATACCCTCAAGGATGATGTCATCCATGACATCACCCATGACATCATCAGGGTGACTCACCCCCATAAATTACCAAAATGCCCTCGATGATGTCATCCATGATGTCACCGATGACATCATCAGGGTGAGTCACACCCACCCAATTTCCAAAAATACCCCCCCCACCAAATCTGTAAATAGGGGGGTAAGTGTTTTTCACATCTTCTCCTCTCCCTCTCCCTCTCCCTTTTTTGGTTTTCACGATTCCCTCTCTCTCTCTCTTCCCCCTTTTAGGTATATACAGCGTACTTTGGTGTATTTCTAGCCCAAAAACCCATCTAAAATTCAAGAAAAACCTTAGTTTATTTGCTTTTTAGAAGAGAGAAAGTAGAGAAACACTAAGTAGCTCACACCGGGCGTGGGCACTCCACCGAAATTCTGAAGGTTCAGAGCCACATTCTCTTTTTACACTGTTGTTCTGCCAAATTTCGCAGAATGATGAGCTACTTTTCAATAGTAGCATTGTTGTTCTGCCGAAATCTCGGCAAACCCGAAGCTTCCTCATCAATACAGCGTCGTTACGCCGCCGAAATCTGGGTAACCTTCTCTTTTTCAAACAAGCGCGGTTACGCTGCCCAATCCTCCACCTGCAAAACTACATTTGTTTAATCACTTTCTAGATGCGCTCAAATTGCCCCCAGAATCTATGATATAAATCCCTCTACCTTTCATTTACTTTCTGCAATTTAAAGCTTTCTGCGCTTTCCTTTACAAAGTAAGGTACGAGGTGGTGACGTCATAAAATCCGAAGTGTTACGCTAGGTAAATTATGACATAAATCCCACTGCCTTTCTTTTACTTTATGCAATTTACTGCTTTCTGTACTTTCCTTTACAAAGTAAGGTACTAAGCGGTGACGTTATAAGATCCCTGGTGTATATTGCCTACATCTTATAATATAAACCCTCTACCTTTCTTTTACTTTCTGTACAGTCTTTTTCGTTAGATTTGACGCTCCTTTTTGGGATCAGTTGCGAAACCCTGTTTGGGTTTGTGACATATGATCTCGAGTAGGATAAAGCCCAACCGGTTATTTTTTATTTTTTTATAAATTCATTTCATTTACATTCGGGAACTAAGCATAACCAAAATAAAGGATAAAAAGATAAATTATCCTAATTCAAATCCTTTGAAAAATGCCAATTCAAGTTAAGAGACGAATTAATCCGGGCAAGAGGGGTGCCTAACACCTTCCCCGATTGTAACCACAACCCTTACCCAGATACCTGTAAGGACCACGCCTTAAAACAGAGCAAAATATAAGGTTCAAAAGCCCAGAGCAAAAGAACCCCATTGGTTACTGTTCTTCCAACGAAATTCAAGCCCCAATGCTCATTTATTTGGAAGAACAGACATGGGTCCTAGGCCCTAACCTAGGTGGCAACTCTGAATTCTATATCTCGCGAAGTTAGGACCTCGGTCCTGAGTTTGTAAGATACGCAGATCAATGAACACCCCCTTCGATAACCCAATGTGGTGATCCCTTGCCATCCTGCGCAACGAGGGAAAAAACCGGCTCCCACATAACCCTATTCATTTCAATCTATTATTGTCTATGAGACCTCGTACCTTCTATTGTATCTACACTATCTCAGAAATTAGCTTGGGTTTAGCATGCCTTTTTGTAAACCTTGGAATCCTACAACTTTGGTATTTGCCAATTTTCTATTTATCGCTCAGCTATTGCTTGGATTCTTTTATTTGTAATATGAGACTTTGAACCTTTGTCAAGAATCTTTTATCAGCTATGTTTTGGATCCTTTGACACTGTTAGTTATGGACTTTGGATTCATTATCGCTCAGCTATTGCTTGGATTCTTGCATTTCTAATACCTACCGTGGGGGTTGTACATTGCATTTCTAATACCTACCGTGGGGGTTGTACATTGCATTTCTGATACCCATCGTGAGGGTAGTACATTGGATTTTCGGCCCGTCAGTGGGATAAAATGCTGGCCCTATCGATAGGTATCTATGCTTTGAAGAACTAGTTCCAACACCATGGACGGCCGGTGTAAGCAATAACACATCTTCTGAAATGGGCCGATGATTCTGAATTGGATTTGTATTCTGGACACCCTTTAGCTTTGACTATTGTTTTGATACTATTTAGTTTCTATTGCACCCCTGTTCAATATTCTGTTTTGACATTCGCCTTTGATTATTGCTATACCCACTATTTTTGTTTGAGACTTCGGTATTCAGTCTTGATTATATTTGTTGACCTTTATCGAGCCTTGGCATGCTTAGACCTACACTTAGAGTAGTTTGTTATTATGTACAAAGCTTTCATCTGACTGCGATTTACAACATTTTAAGATTTTGAACCTCGTGAAGTGAATGAGGAAGTGGAGACTTAATTTCTAGATCGTAATTTTGACCTGATGAAAAATTGGTAAGGTCGGATTGCCCCAAAGTGTTCAAAATTATGTTCGAAGGCCTCTCACATGATTTAGTACACTTAAGTCATCAAATGTCATTTTTTTGTCATTTCTTAGGTAAAACTAGTGAATTTTCCACAGATAAGTCGTGGAATATGTTCGCTTAAGGCGTAGCAAAATGGGGGTGTCTACAGTATCTACTCCTCGGAATCTGGAAGACATAGTTGTGTAACGAAGTGAGCATATGCTCAGCAATTACAAAACTACTATAATAGGCAGACCAAGCATGCATACAAAACATGGTATAAAGCATGATAATTTCATCACAAATATGTCCAAAATATTTATCAAGGAAAGAGGAACAACTTATTAATGGTAAATTTTAACCACGATGTATTTCACGGCAAAAACCATGCAATAATCAATTGTGTCCATTAGCCTACACCACGGTCAGTGCCACAACCCCAACTGACAGGTAAAAGCGATTGGTCTAATGTAGACACGATCAGTGCCAAAGCCCCAATGGCAGGTAACGATACCATAGGTACCATGGGTAATCCCAAAACTACATGTTTGATAGATCTACATGACCAAGTGCCAATTCCACGGCCGAACTGGCAGGTACGGTATCTTGTTTAGTTCCAATGCCACAACTCCATCGGTAGATAGGAAAACCCAATATGTGGCTGGTCTAGTAGCACGCATGATCAAACCATGACCTAGAGGCCAAAGCAATTCCATGGAATCTTAAATGCGATAAATATCAATAAATCTTTCCACAACAAAAGACACACATGCTTGATACAGATTTTTCAAAATATAACATGTTAGTAATGAAATCGAAAATGATTATCTTTCCAAAATATGATTGTTAAGAAACATGAATATAATAATGGAAGCATATATACTATTTTCAATTGACATGTATAGGGAAAAGCACTTACCACTGTCGATTAAAATATTCCTCATGGACAAATTCTCTAAGCCAAATCTCCAGGTAATATCCCCCTATAATCAAGATGTAAGCCTAATGGTTTAACCCTTGGCAATCTTCTCTCTTGTTTTGATGATTTCAAACCCAAGGGATTCATTATGTACTAATGATTTTTGTGTTTAAGCTTTGTGCATGTATTGAAGATGACATCATCAAAGCAAAGTCAAGGATCTTGGATCATGGCATTGAAGCATTTTGGAGATCATGGAGCCAAAGACAAGTGAAGTGATCCATGGAGATGAAGTGCTCAAGAGTTGAAAAGTTGAAGAGAAGAAGAATGAAGCTCATTTGAAGATCAAGTTCAAAGTCAAGTCCTTTAGATTGTAAAAGTCCAATCCACTCTTAGGATTTCATAAGAGACACTAAGGGGAATTGAATTAAGACCCTAATTAAGTTAAATCAACAAGCTTCAATATTTAACAATTTTTTAAGAGGATAAAAGTGAGTTCTTCATTCTTCTTTGAGATTGTAACAATGGTCTACGATTTGGCGCGTCAAGAAAGGTGAATCCGGTTTTCGTGAGAAGGGGTCTACGATTCGGCCCTTAAGAAAAGGTGAATCCGGTTTGTAAAGAGGGTCTTATCCCTCATTGGTGGTGATTGTACCTCTCTCTCCGACCCGGGCTTTGTGTGGCGTCGGATTTAGTGGAAAAAAATCCCAAGGAGAACCAATTTCCGGAGTGGAGGAGGCCTTCAAGGTGGAGGACCGAACCACAATAAATCTTTTGCGTCGTCTCTTTTTTGGTAATTGTCTTTCTCTCTTTCTCTCCATTATCTCCTTGTGTAATTGTATGCTTACGCTTTCATTGGCTCTTAGATTTATCTTTCATATCTTATATTTTGTCAATTTTAATCCACCAATAATCAAGTTGTTGCATGTTACTTGTTCATTATTTTAAATCAACTTGATTAATCAAAACTTAAAACAAGGGTAATTCACCCCCCTCTTGGTTCCCTAACCGGTATTTCAGGTTTCTTCTTCAATTCTCTCTTTCTAGGGTTTCTTCTAGAGAAAAAGATATGGGTTAATACTGGTTAATCCTAATTCCAGCTACACCCATTAGCGTTAGCTGGGCAAAAATACCCCAAGGTTTATGGCGTTTCAACTTTGTTTTAGATGAAGGGCTGGTAACACATTGTATTAGTATAGCTCGATAATGTGATTGAATTATTTGGCTAATGAAAGAGAGGTCCATGCCATATTCTCTTCCAAGTTGAGTATTTCTAAGTGTTTATTATTAAGAACTTTTAGAGCTGCTCATCTGGAATAGTTTTTTTTTTTCATAAGAATCTAAACTCAAAACTCCATGCATAACAGAATTTAAGAAAGTCAAGATGATGAGCACACCTCCATCATTCCTGCCACTTGCTGCTCTTTTACACACATATTAACAAAATTCAGACACACTCATTGACTTTGCTCACATAAACAGCCATAAACACCTCTCTCTCTCTCTCTCTCTCTCTCTCTCTCTCTCTCTCTCTCTCTCTCTCTCTCTCAAACAACCACCAACAAACACATCTGGGTTGTTTGTATTAAAAGAAGGAATTTTATAAGGAGAGAAAAGTTTCTTTTGGATCCATGAAAAAGGCATTAAATTCCTCTACCTATGAACTCTCTATAAATCACCCACAAAGCTAAACGAACTGTACCATTTCCTTCCTCCTTTTCTAACCAATAATGCCTGAATCCCAAACATCTTTGCAGTTACCAACCTTAGACCTCTCCCAACCCTTAGATCAGTCTTCTCTCTCCTCCCTCTCTCAGGCATGCCAAAAATGGGGTTTCTTCCACATCACTAATCATGGCATCTCAAAAGACCTCTACAACAAACTACATTCCCTCTCCAACCACCTCTTCGGACGCCCTCCTGATACCAAATTCAAACTTGGACCCTCATCACTTCTCAAAACCTACACTCCCCATTTCATAGCCTCTCCTTTCTTTGAAAGCCTCCGAGTCTCCGGCCCGGACTTCTTTGCCTCTGCTAAGAGCTCATCCGACGTCCTCTTCGACCCACCTAATTCGGAATTTTGGTAAGAACATGAACTCCTCAGACTCCCAATACACTCTATTTTACTGTTATTTATTTGGTTTTGTTGAAGTATAAATGATTAAATAACACCATCTCCAACATATTAAGCTTTTAGAATAATTGTTTGTTTCACATGGTATCAGAGCTATTGTCTCAAGGCAGGTCTTGGGCTCAAACCCCAACAACTCGTTGATATTGAAAATCCACGTGTACGGCCAACCCAAAAGAGGGACCACACGAGAGGGGGTGTGTTGAAGTATAAATGGTTAAATAACACCATCCCTAACAGCTTAAGATTTTTGGAATAATTGGTTGTTTCACAGTTTTTCCTTACATTCTGTTTCTTGTTTTGTAGTGACATATTGCAAGAATATGGAGGCAAGATGACAGAGTTATCAAAGAGGATAGTCACTATTCTCTTAATGAGTATGAGTGATGGTTTTGAAAAGAAGTACTTTGAATCCGAATTTAGTAACTGTCATGGGTATTTGAGGATAATCAACTACACTCCCCCAAATAGTGTTGAAGATGGAGACGTCGAAGGGCTTGGAATGCATACCGACATGAGTTGTATCACGATCGTCAATCAAGATCATATTGGTGGGCTTCAAGTAAAATCCAAGGAGGGTAATTGGATGGATATAAATCCACTAGAAGGGACTTTGGTTGTGAACATTGGAGATTTACTGCAGGCTTGGAGCAATGGGAGATTAAGGTCATCTGAACATCGGGTTGTTTTGAAACGACCCGTGAACCGGCTTTCTCTCGCTTTCTTTTGGTGTTTTGAGGATGAGAAAGTAATCTGTGGACCTGAGGAAGTGCTGGGAGAAGGGAAAACAAGGTTCTACAGGCCATTTGTTTGCTTGGATTATATCAAGTTTCGGGAGAATTTTGTGCAAGGGAAGTTTGAGAGAGTTGGATTTACTGTTAACGATTTTGCCGCAGCTGAAACTTCGAATGAACTGCCCCCATGACTGAACTTGAGCAGACTGGATATGGGTTCCTATTCTTTTATTTGTAACATAATATAGTGTTTATTTGTTCTTGCTAATGAACTATCTTTCATTGGCTTATAATGTAAGAGTTTTGTTATTCCGATCGAGTGTTTGTGATTGAATAAAGACACAATAGGAATTTGGTGATTGAATTTTATATGAGGAAATTCAGGTTGAATAAAGACGCAAGTTGGGATGGTAAGATGGGGGTTGGGTTTATAATTCCTATTGTTTCTCTTGTGTGTGTGTGGGTTGGGTTTATAACCTGTCAAACAATAGATCTTCTAGTCATTTGATCAATGATGTAGACAGTTCTAGTTGTTCTTGATAATTCAATTTTGGCTTCTCTGCATCTTGCAAATTTACTTTCTATTATTGTTTCTGGAGTTTTTATACTATGCCCGATCGGGCATGCCCTTGGAAAAGGCACCACCCTTGATGTTTGATCCAACATCAGCCCCCTTTTTCATCTTTTTAAGGGCAGCTGTTGGATCAAATATCAAGGGCGGCCCTTTTTCACAAGGGCATGCCCAATCGGGCACCATATAATTTCTCTTGTTTCTGGAGTCTGACTTATGTTTGTATATAGAATTCATATGCATGAAGTTCAAATTAAATGCATTAATTAAAGTTAAAGGCAAAGATTAGAACTAGTGACCAACCAATGATCATGCAGTATTCGTGCTTGTTTGACCCTTCCAATCTCGTAATCAGAGAACATGCCCTATCTAAAAGAAGAATGCCTTCAAATTAATTCTAAAATTCAAAATTTTCAACGAGGATCCTTATGAATTGTGGGATCATGATTGAATCTCGTTATAGAGATTGATCTTTGCTTGATCTCCTTCCTCAGTCCCCCCAAGTTGAGTAATGAACCAAATTGTTCTGTCAAATGGACATATTGTGAGAAATTAACCTTGAGCCATATTTTCTATGAAAAAATTATACTTAATCTCAATATTCTTGGAACCACAATTAATACTATATTCCCTTAAAGGTATTGAGAAATTAACATATTAATTCTCTCTCTCTCTCTCTCTCTCTCTCTCTCTCTCTCTCTCTCTCTCTCTCTCTCTTCCATGATGAGATGTCATGCTACACTACCAACTGTTGGTGCAACTACATTGTTAATTTTTCGTGGAGGTTTGCAAACCCAGTCATCTTGGAGAACCAACTCATGTGCTGCCTTGACATGATCTTAAATGAATTGAAAGAATTGGCAACTTGATGCTTTTGGACCAAAGAAAGAAAATAAATTACTGTAAATGGATAACCCACTTGCTTAGTGTGCATTGAATTGAGAAGCTCAAGCTTTGGTCACTTGCATTAATTAACCACTTTCTCAACAAATTCAAAGAAGACATCATAAAATAATGAAAAGATCATTCTGAGTGCCTCATGTTTCGTTAATTCCCACTACATATTTAATAATTGTGTAGTATCTTCACTCCAACTCTCATATTTTTAACTAAGGGATGAATTCAAATAACCATTCTATAAAAGGAGATTTTATATGGTGCCCGAGCGTGAAGTCCAGTGCAGAACTTCACGCCCTTGATATTTGATCTAACAACAGCCCACTTTTTAAGAGGATGCTGTTGGATCAAATATCAATAGCTGTAAATTTGTGGTACCGCCCGCACTAGACTTCATGCTCGGGCACCATAGAATTTCTCCTATAAAAGTATTTTAAATTTGAGAAATGCTAAACTAAAGGGCGCCCATGCAAAAGACCAGCTACAAGGGCGCCTCCATTGGACCATCTAACTAAGGTCCATTTATTATTCCTTAAATTTATATTTTTCTGTGCTCAATAAATATCAATAGCAGAAAACAGTATACTAGATTTTTGTTACTGTAAGAAAAATGTAAACAGTAACTTTGAAAGCTTTAGAAGAGAGTTTTTTTTTTTTTTTTTGGGTTTTGAATTTGTCAAATTTCAAGTCTCACAAGTGGATTCCAAATTGTACTTGCAATGGTATGTTTCTGCTCTTTTTATAGAGCTACTGGTGTCTTTTCTGTTGAAAACACACCCTTACAGGGCACCTCTTTAGAGCGGGTTTGATTCTGGCCGTTAGATCACGCCCATCCGCGGCTCTACGGTCTAGATCAATCCTGGAATGACTATTGGGTTGTGTAAAAACCCTTTCAACCCTTAACCGCTAGATTTCCCATTCACGGTGCAGATCGCACCCTTTGATTTTTGACCGTTGTGTAGAAGGGACACACCCCAACGGTCATCATCCACTAGCCATTGCACTACGATCCTACGGTTCGGATCGCACCCCATCATGCACTATCCGTTGGAGCCTCTAGGCTCATTGGTACCTTTTAGGCACATAAATGTAATAGCCCACGAGAAAAACGTAAATTAAGAAAGGTTGTGTAATGTTCCTGTTTTTAGAAACATTGATCAAGTGTTGTCGACTTGATTAAGGTGTAAGGATTGGGCCATGTGGGGCCCCTTTTTGTGTGTTTGGGCGTCATCCATGGGGTCGGATTGTCTGGAGGAGACCCACTTGATTCCCATATCAACAAATACTTGCTCATCCACTCACCCACTCACCCACTGATGGGTGGAAATATCATTCGATCACCCTAGCAAAAATGAGCAAAAGAGAATTGCCTTTCCCATCAATAGACACACAAATACAAAGGGGTGCCTCTATCATTTTAACGCCAAGGTAGAAGCAATACCAAGAGAGTGGTCTTCCCCATTTCATGATCAATTGCATAAACCAAATGGGAGAGGGTGTTTATATCATTTCTGCCTCAAGGTATAGACAAGCACAATAGATGGCCATGTCATGGCCCTTTGGTCCGTGCCCTAAAGAGGGATCCCACTCCATAGGCCGTGCAAGTGTGTGTCGTCCACACAAAACCCTTCCACTGAAACCAGCTCTCCTCTCAAATTATTCTGGTCTCTGCAGCCACTTCAATGTGAATAAAATTCCATTATTCAACTCAGGAGTGTTAAAATTTAGAATTAATTCCATTGGAAATTGCTCAATGCCAAGCATGGGACATTTTCAATCTTTTCAACTTCTCAACCATCGTGACAACTTGATTCACCATTGCTTTAATTTCGATAGGCCTTGACTATCACCTTTTATAAATTTCTAACCATGAAAGAGTGATTGAAGTATAAATTTATGAATCGAGCTTCTTGTACCATTGACTTGGACCCCACTTTAATCCGTACAAACTCTAATTCAATCTTCAAACCATGTCCTCTTTCCCTTGAACTGCAAATCCTTCTGGTTGTACCAAACATCTCCTTTTAAATCCCTATGAAGAAAGGCATTCTTGACATCTAACCGATCAAGCTCAAGTGGTCTAAGCTAGTTGCCAAATCCAAAACCTCTCATGTGAATGTCATTTTCACAACTGGAGAGAAGATTTCATCAAAACCAATACATTTCTTCCACCCAAAGCCTTTTACCACCAAACGAGCTTTGTACTTCACTCACTTTTTACTGCCATCCTTTTTCAGCTTGAATCAATATTTGTTTTTAATGGCCCTTTTGCCCTTCGAAATCTCAACTAACCCATACGTATCATTTTTCTACCGAGAATTCATCTCATCCTACATCTTGTTCATGATCATTATCATCTTCTTCTTGCACTTCTCCCAATATGTAAGATGTTGTGGATAACAAATAGATGTAAGATCAAGAATATCATCAACTGCACGTTTAGATTTTTCAACCCTATCAAAATTTGGAAAAGTTTGGTCTTCATAGAGCACAATTATCATCTTCACTATCTTCTACCTTTCAATACCTCATAGTCTGTAATGGAATTCTTCATTTCCATAGTCCACAAATATGCGTAGTGTCACTTTACCATTCAGCTTTAATCTTCGCTCTTTGGACATATGAGAAAGGATGTTGCAGCCAAACAACTTAAGATAGTAGATTCTTGTCAGAATTATCATGGTTCACCAAGTATCATCATAATTCAGCATCAAAGTCCTTTTTTTAATTAGAATTTACATTCATTCATAGAGATCTACTTGGTTTCCAATCAAACGACTAGAAATCTAATATTTTGATAGGATAACCTATCTAATATAGATCTTCCAGTAATTTGATCAACGATCTAGACCATTCTATTTGTTCTTAATAATTCAATTTTGGCTTGTTTGCATCTTGAATATTTACTTTCTATTTTATTTTATTTTTTGAAAAGTGACTTTTGTATTCATACTATGAAATAAATAGGGGACCAGCAGTCCCGCCAGAATTACATAGTATGATGGTTGAGGAGCATACTTCACGACCCAAACAAAAACATAATAAAAAACATAGAAACTGTGTACAAACTTCTTACAACCCTAAATAAAACTCCACCTTCATCTAAATTCCTTCTATAGCAACCCTTCCTTCAATCATTCACTGCACCATCAAAAACCTCCATCCAAAAACGGAAACAACAACTTCATCCGTGAAGAGACCAAGGAGTAATTATGCCTTGAAATACATCAAGGACAAAGCATTTTTACACCCACCTTGTTTAGAATCATCGCCATAGGTAGAAATGGTTATCCAGGGGAAAGGAAGTTAATTCCCCATAGCAGCGAAAGATAAAGTCCCTCAAGGACACTTTGATTAACCTAGTACCCCATCCTTGAATTCTGAATAAAACTTTACACGGGTTTCCAGCCCCCCACAAAAAAACATCCACTCTTGCGGCAACCAGATACACCCATCCGAATATTTACTTTCTATAACAGTTTCTAATGTATGATCTTATATTTCTACATAGAATTCATGCATCAAGTTCAAATTAAATAAATTAATTATAATTAAGGCAATGATTAGAAGTAGAGACCTATCAATAATCAAGCAGGATTAGTGTTGACCCTTCCAAATTTGTAATCAGCTGAGACATACCACAATCTCAAAGAAGTATATATGCCATTTTGTACAAAGTTAATTTTGGGTCCTAGTCCTTTAACATATTTGGAAAATCAATTCATCAAATGAAGGGATGAATTTCTAATTAACTTGAACTTCAAAAATTTCAATGAGTATCCCTATAAATTATAGAATCATGATTGGATCTGGTTATAGAGATCTATCTTCTGCTATCTTATTCTTTATTACATATTTGATCTCCTTTCTCATTCCGCTCTAGTTTAGTAATGAAGGAGCCTGAACACCCAACCTGAATCAAATACCTTGAAAAAAAAAATCTTGGAAAGAGGTTGGGTGAAAATTATACCCAATTGTTTTGTCAACGGATAAAAAATATTGGAGGTTTGGTGAAAATGGCACCCAATTGTTTTGTCTACGGATCAAGAGGGATTCGAATAAATGAGACTTCATTACCCCGTTTCTGCTATGAAATTTCAAAGGCCTTTCAAGAATGGACATATTGTGTGAGTAATTAACCTTCAACCCTATTTTCTTTGAAAAAATGATATCTAAATATTCTTTGTACCTTAATTAATACTACATTCCATTAAGTATGGAGAAAGTAGGGCTGGCAATTTCACCCGGAAAAGCGGGGATCCGCCCCACCCCGCCCCGCTTGGGGAGGGGATTCCCCGATTTGAGTGGGGAAGGGGAAGGGGATTTAAAAAATTCCCCGGTGCGGGGAAGGGGAGGAGAAGGGGATGGAGTTGGCCCCGCCCCGCCCCGCCCCGAATTAATGCCATTTTTTTCTTGTATTTTTTTAAGTTTTTTTTTTTTTGGGAAAACTACTAGAAACCCCTTGGATCAAAACATATCTACAAGATTCTCCCAAAATTTTCATAATTTCCATTAGTACAGTTTTGTTCCTGAAATAGCTTTTTATGTTTTCTTTTACCCATAATCCATTGGGCATTGTCCCTCATTATATTAGTATATTATCCTTAGAAATCCCTAAAATCTCTCCCTCGAACCATCACTGTAAGGCAACATTAAATTCTTTGAAAATCTCCCTCCCCCAAATAAAGGCAACATCTCTCTGATGAGTGATGAGATTTTATATGGTGTGCGCTCGTATAGTCCATTATTTTTCAAAAAGTAATGTATGGGCTACGCCATAGGATGGTCCAAACCGTCCATTTGATATGCTACAATTTAAAAGTACTTTACAGGCCACACACCATAGATCATCCAAACCGTCCATGTGATGGGCCACAACGTAAATAGATTGCGGCCCAAAAATCATTTCCATAGGATGATTGCAACCCTCCGATATATAGAAGGTACCATAATATGCAATTCCTCTATAGATCAGAGGGTTGGGATTATCCTATGGAAATGATTTTTGGGCCACAACCTATTTACGTTGTGGCCCATCAAATGGACAGTTTGGATCATCCTACAATGTGCCCATCAAGTGGAAGGTTTGGATCATCCTATGCCTATGGTATTATGGTGTGCCCATCAAATGGACGGTTTGGATCTTCCTATGGTGTGGCACGTACAGTACTTTTTGGCAAGTGGGATTGGGAATTAGGGATCTGCTAGGGACTAGTGATCAATTAAATGAATCTGAGACCAACCACCTTTGTCCCCAGGTTAATAAAATGAATAAGACAAAATCTTAGCCTATGTGGGTTGTGTGGCTACTCTCACATGCAACAGCCAAGCCGCAACATGCCTGAAGTGATTGTCCCTAGCAAATCTTTAGTTTTAAACCTAACATTTAATAAAGTAAAATGAGAAAGTAAGTGATTGTCCCCGAAGGATGCGGGGCGGGGAGGGGGAGGGGATGGGGATGGGGATTAGATATTCCCCGTGGGGAGGGGAGGGGGATTCCCCACCATCCCCGCAGTGGGGAGGGGAAGGGGAGGGGGGAATTCCCCGCAGAGGGGAAGGAGTAGGGGACCCCAACATCCGGCCCCGACCCGCCCCGTTGCCAGCCCTAGGAGAAAGTAACATATTAACTGTCACAATCATCACCATCTCTCTCTCTCTCTCTCTCTCTCTCTCTCTCTCTCTGATTGTGAACTCTCTTACCACATTGTCAACTTTTTTGTTCCTTGAATGTTTGCAAAACCAGTCATCTTGGAGACCCAACTCATGTGCTGCGTGGACCCATCTTAAATGAATTGAAAGTTGGCAACTTGCCTCTTTTGGACCATAGAAATACAATAAGTTACTGCATATGCATCAACTACTTGCTTAATATGTTTTCAATTGAGAAGCTAAGCTTTGGTCACTTGCATTAATTAATCACGTTCTCAACAAATTCAAAGAAGACATCATAAAAGAATGAAAAGATCCTTTAGAATACCTGATGTTTCATTAATCCCACTATACATTCAATAATTGTGTATTACTTCATCCAAATCTCATCTTTTTAATTAATTTAGGGGAAAATTCACGTACCCATTGTGAACTCTCTTTGGTTTATTTAGGAACAAAGAAACTATTGGATGCAAAATAAAGCAAACAAACCTAGATGTGTAAAACTGCGAAACAATACTCTGCAAAAGAAAACATTGCACTCTAATCTTTATTCACACGTTCAGCTTTAATATATACATCAAGATGTTTGAATAAAAAGAAACTATTATAAGATAACTACTACCAGCTTATAGTTTGGTCTCAACAAACCAATTTGGTTCAGTCTTTATGGCTGACTTATAGTTCGGTTTTAACATGACAGATTTTTGGTCCAATGGGACCGATTTGTAATTCAGTCTAGTGCTCAAAGCTATTTGATCTCTGCCAGGATAATATGGGTGTTCGGTTTCTCCAGTATTCTCGCTGTTACATTCCATCAATTGAATGAATGTGGGGGGGTCAATGTATACACCAGTTTTGAAATTCTTCAATGGATGTTTGGCGGCGATTATTTTCATACATGATGACCTTTTCAAAGGAAAAATTACAAGTAGTTATTTTTCAAAGTGAAAACTACAAGTGGTGGTTGCGATACAGCAGTGGTGTGAAGCTTACAAGCGGTGGCAGTGTCCTTTGGAAGTTACTAGTGGACAAGTGCTCTTCAAATTTCAAAAGGGAAGTTATTGGTGAGAATAACTGCCACTAGATAATTGCTATAAGAAGAGAAGGTTGCACCAAGAGAAAGGATCACACACAATATCAAAATTGTCTTAATTTACTCTGCTTTCCTGTTTTATTTTAGTTTGCAGTCATGTTAGTTTGTAGCCCTAATTACGCAGTACCGTAATTTGTAATCGTTCTCGGAAGCACCAGAGTTCTTGTAATCAGTTTTTCGACGGTACCAGAAACTTGTTTCAGTATTACTGAGACGTTGAAAGGAATCATCTTATAAGGTGAGTTGTTCTTCCATGCAGTAGTGATTATGTTTGGATTTTTCAGTTACTTTTAAGCGCATTTTAATAGTATATCAAAAGAGTTGGTAGAGCCTAAGGAATAAGTGCCGTTCCCCCACTTCATCTCAATCGTTTGATAACCGATACCAGGGGACAAAAAGGCTCAATCATCCTCTTTCTGACCAAATTTTGGGAAACATTTTCCCCTGGCATGCCCTTACTGAAGCCCATTGGTTAGTCCGAGGCCAAACAATAACACACTTTGCATCATCATAAAGACAATTAAGCACCATATATTTTTCAAAAAACTAATATAGGTCATTAATCATGATTGAAATTAATCATAATCAGTTGGTTCCATCGGATGACACTGATCATGAAATCCGATTTGAACTGCAGGATCACAACCAATGAGAACTAAAAGTCAATTGAAATCTATACTGTAGAATCATGACTAGGCATGATCTAACACCAATATAATCGCATGGATTCAATCTAGGTCGCAGACTCGAAAACAGGCACAATAGAATCACGTGACAACTCATATTAATCAGGTGCAACAAGTGGTGCATATCCACTCAAACAATCACCAATTGGTCTATTTAAAGACCAGAAACCCAAAAAATGAGGGGCATTACAAATTACACATGTTTAAAAAGGATTTCTAAACATTTTTATCTTCACTCTAGGTTGTCTCTTCAGCATTCTGTTTTTTTGCAAAAACAAAAACTAGTGTCTTGACAAACTTGCAAAATTCTAAGGTATTCAAGCCTTTTGGTTTGTAGATATACCACAAACAAACAACTTGTGAAATCTGAAGATATTAGAGCCTATTTTCCTTTTTTTTAAAAACCCAGATTAGATGACAGCCCTGGGGTACATATCAGAAAAAAATGTACAAGAGATGGGCGAGGAGCATGTTGAAGTATAAATGATCAAATAACACCAACAACCACAAGGTTCTTCTTTTAGCTCCGTACAGGATCTTTGGCTCCAATACCATATGAAACAACAGGTAATTGGTAGTTTGACATAGTATATATTAGAGCTGGCGCAAACCCAACAACTCCTTGATATTAAAAACCCACTTGTATAGCCAACCCAAAAGAGGGCCCACTTGTGACACGTGTAGCCCAACCCCAAAAAAAGAGTGGCCACACATGAGGGGGAGCATTGAAGTATAAATGATTAAAAAACACCAACTCTAACAGCTTAAGCTTTTTCAGTAATTGGTAGTTTTACAGAGCCTGGCCTAGGAGAAGGCCCAAAAAATAATTACAACAGATAAAAACACAAGAAGACTCAATCTAAAGTTTCACAGAGCTTTGGGAAGCCTAAAGTGTCGACACTAACGGTGCCTCTAGCATGAAGGGGCAAATCCCTCCAAGAGCGGTAGAATCGGTTAGCTTTGGATGCGAATTCAATGTTAGTGAGTGCATTGTGAACTAAATTACCCTCCCCGAATTGGTGAATACATGATGGAGAAATGAGAGCCAGCAAGGACTTTATTTCAACACATATATTTTATAGGGGAATTGCTAGCGTCCATTGAATGGGCTGTTGCATGTGAGAGCGACAACCATATAATAAAGACAAAATCTGTTGAAAAGTGAGCCTGCGTGGCTGCTCTCACATGCAACAGCCCATGCGCGAAATGACTTCTATGATAGACGCTAGCAAATCGCATTTTATAGACCTGGGGATGGTACTTTACCCACTAAAAGGTCAATGAATACCTTACTGTCTGACTCCAAAATTACGTTCGACATGGATGGCGAATCAGGTACAACCACGAAGGCCACCAAGATGGCAACTGAGAAGTGCTCTTGGCTTCCGCAACCATGTTAGAACTTCTCGTGAAATAGTGCGAGAAAGCAAAGAGGATTTTGGCTGAATTGTCGCGAATGACTACGCCACTGCTGGATTCACCTGATTTCCCTTTGGCTGCTCCGTCGATGTTAAGCTTGACAACTTTGCATGGAGAACGCTTCCACCAGATCGAACAGTCCTTAACCAGTTTACAATCCCAAGGAGAAAATCCCTATTTGCACAAGAGAGCTTATCAAGCAAAGATGATTCAACTATAGGCAAGACAAAGGACATTGATCTGAGTCAGTCTTTTCATTCGTAGACAACACCAACAGACATTAGTTATCTTCACCAAGCTTTTATTGCATCCCATAGGTAAATTCTTTGTAACTTAGTGGACATCAATTCAGTTAACTGGTAAGGTAAATATTATCATAGGGAAATAGGTAAAGTACCGCTTTGGGTGCGTTTGGATTGCCTGAATCAGGAATCGGTATTGACATCACATTCCATTCATTTTCAAATTCCCCCAGTAAACAGAATGGCAATTCGAGTTCTAGTGTTTGGGTAAGCATTGAAATTCAACTAGGGAATCAGTCATGATTTCGATTCTAACGTTTGGTGCCATCTAGACCAACGTCCGAATGGAATCAAAATTTCAAAAAAAAAATTAAATACATGTTGATCTAGTCCGCAATCTGTTCATATGTGGCGATCATAGAGTTCCATGGCGCCAAATATTTTCTCCATGGTATCAAATATTTGTTTTGCATCTCCAACACAACCTACTTTTGCATACATCTTGACCAGAGCAGAGCATTGGACAATCTGTTCATATGTGGCGATCATAGAGTTCCATGGCACCAAATCTTTTCTCCATGGTATCAAATATTTGTTTTGCATCTCCAACACAACCTACTTTTGCATACATCTTGACCAGAGCAGAGCATTGGACTCAAAAACATCAAAATCTAACCCAAGCTTTACAAAGTGCAGATGGATCGATCTCCCCATCAAAAGAGTTCATCAAAGGCGCACAAATGGGAAAAAACTTGAGATAGTAAGCCAATCCATCCACACCCCCTCCAACATCATCTCCTCAAGCACACCCAATTCCTCACCGAGCTTGAAATTTTGGCAAAACCCAGAAATCATCGCATTCCAAAGCCCAGAAATTATACTTGAGATAGTAACAGACATTGCATCAAACACTTCTCTTTTCTTTTTCTGGTATTTAACCTTTTGTGGAATACAAGAAACAGCTCAACCAGCAAAATTACAAAACATTAAACTAGAAATGTGCCAATAATATACTAAAAATTCCCGCTACAATTGAGAAGCATGAAAAATTTTGGAGTCCTACTTGATACTAATCCTAAAATAGACTCAGTGACCCAAAAGGCTCCTATTACTACGCTGGGTTTAATGATGGAGCAGTACATGAATGACTGAGGCAATTTCAAGCTCACTTATGGAGAGACCAAACACCCATAGAGAAGTGTCGAAGTAACATGCCTGTAACTCATCTTCCTATCATAAATTCACTTGAGGGGATTTCAAGGAGAGAACAAACACCCATTCTATGGAGCAACCATACATATATCAATGCATTAGTAAGAAATCCATTGACAAATCAAACCTCAGAACTTACCAACAACTCTCTGAAGAACTTGTTTGATCACCCCCGCCGATGCTACCGATGCTCCCCTAAACTGCAGGAAAATTGTTTAACAACTCAGCATTTGAATCAACATCAACAACCTGAAAAGACAGCAAAAATCATTTTTGAATCACCCAAACCTTAGATCTTAGCATTAGAGAAAGAATGCCATCAACGGTGGATGATTGCACTGAGTAAACATATAAATGGAGATTGCTTATTGACTCCACTATTTCAAGCAATAACAATTCCCTCCACGGACAACGCATATCAATCTGAACTTCCTTCTCAACTATGGTGACTGTCAGATCTGCTAAACTATCCTTGGGTAAAACCCAGTTTAGTTCAGCATCTGCATCGTCTACATCAGATGCCTTCCTCTTGTTTATGGACGTTTTTCCATTAGAAATCTCATTGTTTCCATAATTATCAGATGTTCTCTCTACTATACCTGGATGTTTCCTTCTTTCTCTTGCATCGGATCCAGCTGAATCTTTGCAAGCTTCTAACTCTTCCACCCTTCTCTCAAGCTCTTTCAAGTACTATATTGTGTCTCCAAGGATAGATGCCTTATCAACCTGTGAAAACATGAATATTCATCAAGAAGTAGCATTGCAGAGGGATTTGCTTGGCATGGAAGAAACTCTTATGTCACATATACAGAACAAGGAAGCTAAATAAAGTATGAAAGTTCGAATCCACAAAAATTAATGATCCCATGGTTTAAAAGGTTACTGTATCACTCAAATTTACCATAAATGATACAGAAAAGGGTAATCCACATATTAATATTTTTCTAAAAAAGACAGAATTCTTCACAAATATTGATTCAATTTAACTCACCACCTTTATATTTTACCTTAGATTGCAGAGGGATTCACCCACAATAAAAATGACACTATAGTCACAAAAGTTTGAACAAGCAGTCTTATTGTCTATTTTAGCAACAAATAAGGAAATGTTTAGGAATATGCATCTATATATTTTCCTTCCACTTGAAAAATGCAAAATGTGAATATAAAATTAGAATAAAGGTCAAGTTAGGTTCGGGTTCGGGTTGAGTCTTTCCAACCCGGGTTGAGTTCGGGTCAGGTTCGGGTTGAGGGTTTGGGCAACCCAACCCGAGTGAAACCCGATATTTTTTTTTAAGCTTAAAAACTCGGGTTGGGTTGGGTTGCACTCGGGTCGGGTCGGGTTCGGGTTGGAAAAAAGAGTTCCTTGGGTCGGATCGGGTTGAACCTTGTCGGGCTAGAAAACGGGTCGGATTCGGGATGCAAAAAAAGAGTTCCTCGGGCTGGCCTCAACCCGACCCAACCCGACCCGAGTTGTACCCCTAGCAATAGGTCGTCCACGAGCTCTTCGTCCACAAGGCATTTTATAAGCTTGAAAAAAAATCAAGGAATCTCGGATTTGCAGTCCCCTCCGACGGCCTTTAGTAAAATGCTAATATCTCCTTGTAGAAAACTTTGATTTATAATCTGTTTGTTATGCTGGAAACTAGACTCGAAGATCTTTCAGTTGGTGTATTGCTTGCTCATATCGGATACCGATAACCCTTTCAAATATGCCACGAAACAGACCCACACTTTTTGGACTGCAAAAATTATTGATTGTGCCGATTATGAAAGTGAGCCACAAAATCTTCCATACCAAATTTGGTGCAGGCCGCAACCAGCAAATGGAAACACAAAATGAAAATTGATCAAATAACAAGAATAATGACAAAGTTACAACCGAGAATTGCTCAATCGGTTTGTAGCGGAATCACTCGATGCCAGGTAGAATGCTAGGAATCACTCGACCAGCAAGGCAAAATCGCTCAACACCGAAGGGGAATCACTCAACCCTTGGGAGGAATCACTCAACTCCAGATTTACAGTAATTTGCTACAAAGAATTTTAACCAAAGTACCATACTGCCATCCCTTCTTTGCTAATTCTCATTAATATATATGGTGATAAAAGTGTAGTAAATGAGATACATGGACAATGACTCACAAATAACTTCTAAGACAGCTTCCAAAACGCCGCAAGTTCATAGGTAGTCAAAATACAAAAATCAACAAGTCTTAACATAGTTCCCATAAAGCATTAAAGAAAGACTTAACTGATACATACTAAAAACTAGACATAGTAATTAGTTAGCTAAATTCCCATGCAACAACCCAAGACCAAGTCAAAACACATAGATGTGCCACATGGATGGCAAATGGCATCATCCTACAGTGCCAATTGGCTATGACACTGCATCACTTTCTTTTCTTTTCCTTCACGCGAAAAACAGGTGTACGGACCCTTAAGGGAGACTATATGTAAAAAAAATTAATGTTGTAATTATGAAGAGAAAATATGAAGGTTTTTTCTCCACCATTGAAAAAAAACCCTTTTTAATTAAAGTATTTTTTTGTTGTGATTCGACTTTCAACCATGGAGAAATGAGATACTAATTTAATCCCCTGTGTTAGGTTATCTTTTTTCCTTTTCGTGAATATAGGAATGAACAAGACATACATAAAATTGTCATATCATTAAAATTTGGGATTTTTGCTGATTAGTCCCTACTTGGCAAAATAATTGCTTAATAGGCTCTAAGAAAAGAGTATTAATCTAACTTCAACAAGTTGTTAACATTTTAGCCCATTTTGACATTACACGTTAGTATTCTTAAAATTTCATCTAAATTTTAACCTGAATAATATCATTTAATTTGCAATGAAAAAGTTAACAACTTGTCCAATGATTTTTTGTTGAAGGATTTTTGACGAAAAATTAGGAAGAAATACTATTTTTGGCTGTTTCCTAATTTTTTTCTTAAATATTGGAAGGGAAATCGAAAATGGGCTAAAACGGATTAAAGATTGGGGGGTAAATTTGCCATTTTAAGATTTTTAGCTGAGAAAATTGACGTACGTCAATTTTAGTGACCTTTTAGCATTTTTTAAAAGTAGGACTGTTAGGATAATATCCTTTTCTTACAGACTATCAGGCAATTTTTTGCCAAGTAGGGACTAATCAGCAAAAATCTCTTTAAATTTTTAATGTTTTTCTTCTATTTTCCTTTCTGAATCTAGAAATAATCATAAGAGAAAATGACACCATTTTAACAATAAGCCATTTTTTATTCAATATTTCGATCATTGTCACAGCAATGTGCTTAATTTCTTTTGAGAAAAAGGAAAGAATCAGTTAAAGAGAACAAGAAAAATTCAATATTATTATTGCTTTTATAAAAAAACAACATTTCTAAAATCATATCTTTTATTGTTTGATCAGTTTTTTAAAATTTAATTGCTTCATAAGCTTGTTTTTCTTTAATTTTAGATATTTTGTAAATGCAACTCCCATATTTCTCTTATAATTTACATTTTTTATTTTACAAATTCAAAAGTGGGAACTAACGTAGTTCATTGTATCAACCCACTTGATTATCGGCAACCCGTCTCAGTTCCCAAATTTTAAACCTTCCCTTTAGCAGCAATGATGCATAGATTTTTTTTAAATGCAGAGGCTCATGATTCAACAAATGTACTTCAAAAAATTCTGGAACCAAGTCACACAATGCTTAAATGCACTTACAAGAAAAATCAACCCTCCGAAAACCTAGGAGTCAACCCATGAAAATACAACCCTCTGAAAACCTAGGAGTCAACCCATGCATCCTTCAAAAAAAATTCTTTATGATGCCCTTTCAGATTTTCAACTGAAAATTTCCTCAGCGAAGAAATGATTGTGTATCATAGTAATGACAGCTTAAATAGAAACCCAATGATAGAAAATTAACTACTAGTAACAGTCTACGATGGGAGTCAAGTACCTTGTCGATCGAAGGAACCAGCGATCTAAGAATCATAAACTTCTCGTTAATTTTCTCTCTCCTCCTCCTTTCTGACAAAACATGGTTCACACTTCACACTAATATCATCCCCTTCCAGTTTCCAATCTCTCTCCTCACTTCCGATTTCTTCTTGGGACTTCAGTGAGCAACTGCCATGCATCCAAGCGACATTAAACAAAATTTTCTTTAATAATTTTTGTGACCTGCTAATATGTACCTTCTGAGTATCCACATCCTTCCACCAATTTGTAAAGCTTGACCCACAAGTACGATTATAAAAGTAGGGTTTCTTAATTACACAGTGGGAATTTCTAAAAATGGTAGAAAGGGTTTTCAAATAGTGCGAGTCATCAGCTTCGAGATCCAATGAGCTAAGTTTTGTGTGATTGCAGTCTTGAAGCTCTAAATTTTTAATCTTTCCACCCTTTCGAGAAGATATGACCTTTTCAGGATTTGCAAAGGACTGAGATAATATACAGTCACTTGAATTTACAGAACCATGGATACAATTACTTAATTCGTCATCCATGCACTGCCAACTCTGAACTTGAGAAGTGCCATTAAGTCCCTCCAACATGAAAGAGTCATCAGCATTATGGTTGGGACAATAACCATTAGAACTGTTGTCAGAAGAGCCTGTTTTTAACTCCTCGCAGACATCAGCAAGCAATTCATCTATTCTTTCAGGGTCCAATTCAATTTCTTCACCCTTGTCTGCTTTCCGAGGGCTTGATGTAGACTGCTCGGAGCATACAGGGTTTGGAAACTCCAAAAAGAAAGTTATAACGTGTTGAATGAGAGTAGCATCCTCTGAGATCTTTAGATAACAAATACAGATGGAATCAGAATTACTTGTTTAATTAATGCAAGTGGCAACAGATGAGAGTTGATAACAATATTATTTAGCTGGAAATGTGACACAGAAAGTTACCAGTTGAGTCATACCAAGCTCTAGCACACCACTCATAAGAGGAAAGCATACAACAGTCTGCAAATCAATTTGAAGAGAAACCGTATTTCAACCCCCGATAGAATTTGTGATAATTATTAGGGATTTGCTAGGGACAATCGCACAAGGCATTTCAGGCCGGGATGTTGCATGAGAGAGCAGCCACCTCAGATGAATCAAATGAATAAGATAAAATCTGTTGAAAAGTGAGCCTGTGTGGCAGTTGCCTCATCCAACAGCCTGCCCATGAAATACCTTGTGTGTTGGTCCCTAGCATATCCCTAATTATTAACATGGTTTCTCAAATATTATTGATAACTGTATAAAATAAATCATACCTGAATAGACGCACTCTGAGGGTTATAATTGGTAGCAGTATAGTTGTTGAACAGAAATCAACACAAAAAAATCAGCTCATTCTGTTGTTTAAAAAGAAAAAGAAAAAAACACTGGTCTAATCTTCCAATCGAAGCTTGAATCAGAATAACATGAGAGTTTGGTCGAGGAACACTGACCTTTGCTAAATGGGAGCGAGTGAAGACTTTGCTTTCCGCATAATGAGCATTGCATTGCCAGATATGGTGACCATTTGCTAATGCCCTTCCAGGCAATCTGGGGTCAAACATTTGGTAAATCAAATGAAGGCCAATATATCAGCATAAACGAAACTTACAGAGTGAAAAATTGAATAAGCCATGAAACTTTAGCCCATGAAGGATGCATGAGATCTGAAGGCATTATGTTCATGGTAAACAAAATGCAAAGATGATGCTAATGAACCGAAGAAAAGATTATTTCTGAGTGGTCCTAAACAAGATATCAGGACAGTTAGTGATCATACACAGCACAAAAAAGAGAGGAAAGTTAGGGAAACAAGAGCCAAAGAAAATAACTATTGGATTTATTTGACAGCACTAAATTAGAAGATACATACACAACACAAAAAAATTGTTATTGTCACCATTGTTATCTTTGAGGCCACATAGATGAAGAGAAAACAATGGAGAAAACTGAAACACTTGGCCATGACAACCTATTCAACATAAATGACCATATAAGTAAGCATTATTTCACCTAGACAAGGACAAAACCACCTTTTCTTTTACCAACAGAACTACCACTCTTTCTAGAGTTTGCATTAGAACTGAATTGAAGTTTAGGATAAGCTCTCAAGCTCAAGGTACTTGACTTTTCTTCCTTAGTTTTGGGTAGTTTCTTGCATCTCAATGATTTACATGTACCTTCCTTTTCCCATTGGTAACATCATGCACTGGGTTAACCCTTCTCATTTGATAAAGAGATTGTAATTTACATGTTAGTGTGTCACATGTAAACTGGAACATAAGCCAGTTCTGCTTTTGCGATCAAAGATGGAAGTGTGTTTTACTACTAGAGAAAACACCTCATTATAGTCCCCACCATCCTTCAGCACGTAGCCTTTTGGTACCCAATGTGCCTTGAACCTATCTTTATCAATCTAGGGGATCCTTTCTTATTTTTGTAACTTAACAAGTTCTCAAGTTTGATTTCATTGAAGAGATTTCTTCCCTTCACCATGGACATTGCCCACTAGCCATTGTATTTACTTTTGTTCTCTATCATCAATGCATAGGATACCATATCTTCATAGACGTATCTGGAAAGTAGCAACATTTCTCTCGGGTTTATTGTAGATTTGTCGCCTGATATGAGGCATCTTCCAATATCCTGGGAAGAATTAGGTGCTCCTTCCTTCTTTCTCCCCAAGCCAAGAGTGTTAGGCTCCACCTCCATAGTAACATTTCCCTTTCCACCATTCTACTTGCTTAGATGAAGCATAGAAGACTCATAACAACTTACATCGTTACTTACATCATTTGTCCAAACTCCATTGCAAGCCAGATTGGAGAGTATATAGCATGCCTGTTTCAAGGCGAATTCTATTCATTTATTATGTGACCATTCTGTTGTGGAGTACTGGTATCGATGTAGTGACAAACAATGCCTTAATATTTTCAAAACTTCTCAAAATGCTTCTGCTGAAATTTAATACCATTGTTGGTCCTTGATTGCTACAACTTCTTTCCAATTTGGCTCTCGACCATAGATTCCCAATGTTTTAATGTGACTAAGACCTGATCCTTGGTCATCGAGGTATATATCCAGACCTTCCTCAAGCAGTTGTGCACAACTCAATCAAAACTTGCTAAGGCAACTAATTTGCTGTCATGACCAGTAAAACAAATCACAGATTAAGAAAATACAAGCCACGGAAGTCAAAGATTGAAATGAGAAAAA
This sequence comes from Tasmannia lanceolata, assembly GCF_043159265.1. Lineage (NCBI taxonomy): Eukaryota > Viridiplantae > Streptophyta > Magnoliopsida > Canellales > Winteraceae > Tasmannia > Tasmannia lanceolata. The sequence continues at coordinate 10,490,829 of NW_027518701.1, read as the reverse complement.
GACATACCGGAAGCCATGAATCTTGTTTTTCTTTCTCTCAGGGTTTCTCCTTGCTACACAATAGTCGGTGATGGGGACCGGTTTCCTTTCTCTTCAAGCGTGGATTCTCAAAGATTGGAAACAAATTCGTTGTGTGCAAACAGGACCCAAGAGTTCTTTTTATAAGCGTTTGTGGGAAGAGATGCGACTCCTCATCGCGCCGATCCCTCTCCCCAAACGTCTCTTTTAAACGTTTATACCTTTTACATAAAGTCTTTTCATTTAATGACTTTTCACAAAAGTAATTAACTAACCAAATGATCTCGACCGTCGATCTTGCAAAAGCTACATCCACCGTTAGGATGCTTTAAAAATCCAAAGTTTTGAACATTATACTGTAACTTTGAAAGCCAAGTTTCAAAACCCAAAAACCGATGTAAAAATAGGTTCTAGAGGGTCAAAAACCCTAAGAACTGGTCCTACCTGGGTCAAAATATCAAAAAAAAATAATGGCCGAAACGGCAAAAAATGATGACTGAGCCGGACCGGTTCGGGTCGGGTCGGTTCGGATCTGGTAAGGTTAGGTGGGTTGTGACATCATCACGTCTCATCAGGACACGTTGGTGATGCCGTATAATATAAATATTATATTACACATGCAACATTGTTCATCTCTTTTATTATTATTTTTTTTTTTAAAAGTGCAACACTGTTCATGCCTACTTTCACAGGACACTATTCATCCCATTTTAATAATAGCACTTTTGACTTTTCCAATTTAGAATTCCTAATATGCCCTTAGTAGGCAATCCGAATTCAGAAAATGGGTGGAGTGCCAGTATGAAAACAGGGAGTGTGAGTATAATTATTCATGCCCTTTTAAACAATAAACACTGTTCATCGTCTTCCTCGGCAATAAAATATTATTATTTCTGTAACTTCTTCCGAAAAAACACTAAAACTTCGATTTAACATCGGGAAGTCTATAGACATCGGATCCATGTTCCGTTTGTGCCGTTAGACCCGTCTCGGGATGAACTACATATCCATGCCAGAATACCGCCGGTCAGAATATCCTATCGCCGGCAGCACGCCATTTTCCGGCAATGCCCAAAACTTCCCAAAAATTAAATTTTCTACCTTTAAATGCCCGCCAAATGCAATCCAGACATCGAATCGACGAACCGTTTGTTGCGTTGGATTCGTGGGAACACTAGCAACGTTCCAGTAGCACTAAATCATCGATTGGATGTGTGGAGTGACGGTGGCATTCAAAATATGAAGTCACCCTATTTCTTTCAATTTTCACCCCGATTTTCTCGCCGAAACCATGGCTCTGATACCACATGTTCGTGTTCGATACAATATGAACACTGGCAACGGATCTTGGAGATTCAACATTGAGAAAATCACAGAACAATATGGAATGAATTGAAATGAGAAAAAGACTACCGGAAGCCATGAATCTTGTTTTTCTTTCTCTCAGGGTTTCTCCTTGCTACACAATAGTCGGTGATGGGGACCGGTTTCCATTCTTTTCAACCGTGGATTCTCAAAGATTGGAAACAAATTTGTTCTGTGCAAACAGGACCCAAGAGTCCTTTTTATAAGCGTTTGTGGGAAGAGATGCGACTCCTCATCGCGCTGATCCCTCTCCCCAAACGTCTCTTTTAAACGTTTATACCTTTTACATAAAGTCTTTTCATTTAACGACTTTTCACAAAAGTAATTAACTAACCAAATGATCTCGACCATCGATCTTGCAAAAGCCACATCCACCGTTAGGATAATTTCCTAACAGATATTAATTATCTCAAATACGACAATCTCTCGCTATTGTGTGTGCGGGCGGGCGCCACACAGCTTTACATCACTAAAATACCCCTACACACTATAATGTATTCCAACATTCTCCCTCAAGCTGGAGCAACATGGAAAATATAAGTCAATAAGTTCCTAACTCAAAAACTTCATAAACAAATTAGAGAGTTGATCTTCAGACTTCACAAATGGAGTAAATTCATCTCCACTCATGACTTTATCTCGTATAAAATGGCAGTCAACCGCAATATGATTGGTGCCTTCATGAAACACTGGATTGAAATCAATGGGCACATCAGCTAGATTATCACAAAAAAACTGCATAGGAAGCTTCACTAGAAATACTAGCTCCAATAGAAAATGCTTCAACCAAATCAACTCACATGAATTGTGAGACGTACCTTAATACTCGTCTTTCGCACTAGACCGGGTATACACTTTGCTCAATTACCACCTAGAAAAATGAAATAGCCAGCAATAAACCTTCGAACAGAAGGAGATCCAGCCCAATCGGCATTCGTAAACCTTGTAATATGGATGTTAAAGTATAAAAGATTAAATAACGCCTTCTCCAACAGCTTAACCTGGCTCTGATACCATTTTGACTTACCAACTTCTCCAAAAGCTTAAGCTGTTGGAGAAAGGCGTTATTTATCTTTTATACTTTAACACTCCCCCGCACGTGTTGCCCACTTGGCAAACACGTGGCACACATGTGGTCCAACTTTGGGCCAACCATCGCATGTGGATTTTTGCTATCTGGGAGGTTTGAACTCGAGACCTTTGGCTCTGATACCATGTTAACTTACCAACTTCTCCAATAGCTTAAGCTGTTGGAGAAGGCGTTATTTAATCTTTTTATACTTTAACAATGGAGGCGACCATTAGGCCTATACAACAGACCACTTCTAGGGATCCCATGAGATACAGTAAAACCCGTATTATGGCTTTCCATGGAGTAGATCCAAGAGTGCAAAAGGAAAATCTAGTCTGGCAACCCGTATTATGGCTTCCCGCCTTTCTAAAATTCAAATTTTACTTTTAGGTACTATGTAAACAAAACTCATATTTTAGCATATTAAATAGTTCTAGATAAATTACCTTGGGTTTATATTTTTGTTTCAAATAGTAAAGAGACTATAAAGTGGTCTTTGAAATTAGAACCGTTTAAAGGGATTAGATATATGGCTTTGATTTCGCAGTTACGAGTATCTGACTTTTGTTATGGTGCTGTAACAACGTTACTTTGGCTTTATATTTTTGTTTCGAATTGTAACCAACTTACAACCTACTACTTGCGCCCCTGGTGGAAGAGGGACCAATTGCCATGTATGATTTGACTCCATAGCACCCATCTCTGCATTCATTGTTGCTCGCCAACCTGGATGAGCCATAGCATCTACCACAGAACGTGGAATAGAAACAAAGGACATAGATGATAAAAAAGGAGCTATAAGAGGGTGACAAATGAGCATAAGAAACCACAACAGAAATGGGATGATGTGTAGAACGAGAGCGTGTACAAGATGACATAGGGGCCTCATCAAGAGAAACAGTTAACTCTGGAGAAGTAGGGAGTCCTGCGAGCTGTGACGGAGCTGGTGGGCATGAGGTGTCGGCTGGACATGAAGGTAGTGAAGATTGCTGGCCTCAACGAGAATAAACCTACAATGGCTTGGATTGTTCCACAGGTTTAAATTCGAGACTGGAACGAGTAATGGTAGTGGAACCTAAGAAGGAGGAACTGAAATAGAAACAGAATTAGTAAAATAAAGGGTATCCTCAAAAAATGTGAAATCCCAAGGGTGATGGCAACCCGAGAGGGGGGGTGAATTAGACTTCAAAAACTTTGCCAAAAATAAGTGCGGAATTCAAAAACTAAATGGCAAGTTAAACCACGAACAACAAAGAAGTAAAAATCAAATGCACAAACCAAAAGAGATAGAGCGAGATAAAAAGTGTGAATCGGGATTTTTAAGTGGTTCGGTCCAAGCCTAGGACCTACTCCAGTCCACCAAGACTCTTGATGGCTTCACTAAAAACGGATTCCCTTAACGGAGGAGAATCAACCCAATTACAACTTCCGGAGAAAGCTCCGCGACTCCCACACTCGCTCTACGGAGATGGCTCTGTGTCTCCACCAACACTCGCCAAATACACTTTTTGAATGTAGAAAGAAGGAAAAATAAAATCCCTTTCAAAGGGTTACAATGTTGAAGAAGATATACAGTTTGAAGCCTATGATCCAAATTTTTAATCTAAGATTAGAGAGGCATAAACAAGATGAATCACACAACTAAAAAGGATTCTGGAATGCCATGTTGAATTTTTCTGAATCTGCTAAGGTATCAGGAAAGTTGCTTCAAAAACTAATGAGTCAGAGAAGCATCGAGACTCCTAAAATAACAGAAATGGCAATTGAAATTGTTCCGAGCAGCCAGTAAAGGAAGTGGCAATAGAAATTGGTCCTTGCTAATCAGCAAAGCGAGTGGCTTGACTTTTATGAGGAGCAAAAGATGAACCTAACACACATAAGAAGCTTTGGTGTGATGTTACGTCAAGAAAATGCAAAATGAATAAGTATTGAAGCCTTTCAAAATTGCATAGACAGAAACTAGCCTGGAAACATTGAAAACCTATAATTCACAACAGAATACAAACAAGAATACTAAACCTTTATGAATAAATGAATGAGTGGTGTTTCTTGGGCGAAAAATTTCCCTCCTTTTAGATTCATCTCCGGTTATGACTTATGGCATGGGTGGAAGGAGGTTTGTTGTAGTAACGAGCGAAAAATTAAAGTCATGCTGGTGTGGGAGCCTCTGCCGGGAGGTCACTATAAATTCAATTTTGATGGTTCTAGCATCGGTAACCCCGGTCCATCGGGTATTGGAGTGCTACGGGATGAGAGGCGAGAGGTCAATTGGGCTTTTGCGGGACCTGTTGGAGTCTCTGATGCATCGGAGGCGAAGGCGAAGGCGATTCACCAAGGTTTTAAACTCTTGGTCCCGGAGTTGCTTGATAAGTAGTGGTGGAAGGAGACCCCTTCGATGGTTTGAGGGGCCTATAAAGCATCATTGGAGGTTTGATAAATTCTTTGACAAGATCAAGGACCGAACTAGATCATCGGCGGTTGTTTTTCGTAACGTTCGTAGATCGGCAAACGATGTGGCAGATCATCTTGCGAGAGTAAGGGTTTCCAAGGAGTCTCGCCCTTTTTGACGCTCTCCCTCCTTGAGGCGCGTTTGTGTATCTATATTTCCTTTGTCTTTTTTCGGTTGTTCTCTTCCTGTCTCTTTTCTTTTTTCTGTTTTGCCTTTATCTCTCATGTAAGCAACAATCTCGGTCTGGTTTTTTTAATAAATGAATAAGGAAAAAGGAAAAGAATGATGCATAATATCTGAATAGGCATAATAGGAGACTAATTCAATCAAACAACAATAACCTCAATCTACATTTACTATTAAGCAGCTCTCTTAAATATAACCCGAAAAAACCAAACAACAGAAATTTTTTAATTAGCACATCCACTAATATAATTTCTTTCATTTGGACCAATAATGATCGAGGACAAATAAATAACTCATTTCATCACTATGGAAGAAAGAATTACCCTTGGCCAGGATTGAAAGTGAAGGACATGCAAACCAAGTAGTACCATTCTGAGTCTGAAAGATCTTCAGGCGATAATGCCACAGAAGGTCTCTTAGCCTGTTGGTTGTTTTCACCCGCTGACAGAGATTCATACAAATCTCTTAATTGCTCACTCCTCTGCAAACCCAATTGGTTAGCATTAAGCTTCATGGGCTGCACTGACTTCCTGTCTTTATATCACCATTGTAGTACCCAGCAGCCCATTCTAACATCCTAGAAAACAAAATTTCCACCATAAAGAAACAAAAGAAAGATTACAAACATAACGATGTAAAAGAATCTAAAACCATTAAAAAAAACATTTTCAATAAATTAACTATAAGCATTCTTAAATGGTGACACATCATAGGATAACTCATATTGCAGAGTAGTTTCTATGTGAAGTTTGCATCTTTTCGGAACAGGAACCATATAGAATAACATAAACAAACTAAATATATAAAATAAGAAGCAAGGATGGAATTTGAATTCTTGGAAACACATTTGATATTATAAACTGATTGTGTATACAAGCCGTGTTTCAAAATGCGTATGCGGGTAAAAACGCGTTTGAAGAAAAGCCTAGTCAACTTAGCACGACACGGTCGAGTACTCGGTTGATGCAGTCATAACTCAGGAGAATCAAAGGAGTTTTTATTGACTCTGTAGGGAAAAACACAGAACACAGTGGCAAACGGCGGAAAGCAGCCAAGGGAAAAGGGAATCGACTCAGAGGAGTCCACGATGACGAGGGGGGGTTTTTAAATTGTGGAAACAAGAAATTGCCAATCTAAAGCAGTGGAAATAGAAAGGTGATAAGAAAAATGCAAGAACATACAGTAATTGAGTAGAACAAAAACACATGAAAAGAAAGCAAGATATATTTCAAAGGTCACCAACTAAATTTTCATTTCTTAAAAGACCAGGTAAAGCATTATTAGCAATGTCCAATGACATTGACCTTGATTTTGACCTACTAATAAACAGTTAATGTTTTCAACAATTTCCACCACACAGCTTACACAATACAAATTATACTGGAGAAAACTGCCATTTACTTTAAAAAATCTGAACATGATCTATATACAGAAAGAAAAGGCATAATCTTCATTCACCAAACTGAACACTACCCATGTTTTATATCAGTCCTCTGAAAATTAAACAGAGCAACATGCAAAAATGAAGAAAGAAAAAAAGGGTTGGACTTTAAAGATTATATACCCTTGTTGTCTAATTGAGGTGGACCAGGAGACACCATAGCACCACTGAATGCTCCTAACAATAGCAGAAATCTCTCTCCTTAAGTGATTTTCTGGCACTCCTTCCGGGTTTTGGAGTCTAGTATCCATAGCACAATACATAACCTAGGCCTTCACAGTAGATTCTCTCTGCTTTTGAACCCTTGATTTTCAGCCCAACAACCAAAGGAAGTTGAAACTTGGAACTCCTCAAAGTTTTCTTAGGTGCTATAAGTTAGTTTTTACAGAAAGAAAGGCAGAAAGGGACAGAGAAAACTGAATCATAGAGAAATAGAAACATCTTTTTCTACTTTTTTCTTCATCTCAAGGTGGATTTCTGTTTTCATCCACAAAAACCAGAACCCAGCTCAAATAATGATTTTAAAGCCAAGAAATTAAAAAAAAAAAAAAAAAAACATAATGGAACAAACCTTGACAACACTAGCATTAGAAGTTTTTTAACTATTTTTCCAGGTTAGTTTGGATCATCATATGAAGTGGGTCCAAATTTTTGAAAAATGCTAGACTTCACTTGTACACAACTTATAAAATCATCAAATGTGAATTCCTTTAAGGCACTGTTTAGATTGCAAGAAAAACATTTCTTATTTCTGACAGAAAAAGGGATTCTTTTTTCTTTTCACCATTTAGTTTGGATCTATGATTATTGTTAACTTAGATGGATATCATTATAATTTGAAGGTCCCTCTAAGTAAAAATTGAATAGGATCCGTTCAAGGTATCACTTTTCGTGTGTAAAACAAGTAAGATATTTTAGAAAAAATTTCCATTCCAAACTTTTCCAAAAAATTCTTGCAATCCAAACTTATATAGAAACTTTAGTGTGTGAAAGAGAGACCATCAGCCACATTAAGGATGATCATAACCGTCCGATCAATGCCGAATTTCCCAGCTTTAGTGTACAAAATCCAGATTTTAGCTTCGTAACATTCGGGATTTTAAAATCCTAGATTATAATCTAGGACTTTACAATTCTGGATAATAAAATCCATGAATGGGCCTTTGTATTTTGTGGAGAGAGAGAGAGAGGATGATCATGATGACGATGTGGAGCGTGGATGTCCCATTTAGCATAACAGGAGAGAAAGTAAAAAAACATCGTTGTACATTAATTACTGACACATGCAGGTGGGTATTAAGGAGAAAAGGGGGCATAAATTAAGGGGGCATAAATTAAGGGCTTATAAAGAGGGGGGGGGGGGCATTTCTTGTAGACAGAGGGGGGCCATTTATCAAGGGCATTAGTTGATAAACATTTAAATATGAATTTTTTTTCAAATTTCCCCTTGCCCCCACCTGGCTCAGCCACTGATTGGTCGTTGGGAGGACGAGGGAGTGGACACTAAAGGAGCTAGGCATGCATGTACAGACATTCACCTTTAAAAGTCATTTGGGGGGGGGGCTCATGCTATATGTGCCTCCGCCTCTGGATCATAGAGCTGCCAAAACATCAGCTCCATAGAAAACCCTTCGATTAGTGGAGGCAAAAAATGGACATATTTGTGAAGGTTTATACCTGTCCATTTGTGCCTCCACAAATCGAAGGGTTGGGATAATCCTATGGAGCTGATTTTTTGGGCACACCGTATCTATGTGAGGGCCCATCATACTGATTCAGTTTGCCTTGATTCTTGAAAGAAAAAGAATAATAGAAAGGAACCGAACTGTCTCACGACGTTCTAAACCCAACTCACATAGATTTAGATGTGTCTAGAAGGCAGTCTCAAAGGCTCTTTCGAGAGTATTCTGAGACCAACTTCCGTCTTTCGATGTTTCCGCTCTTAGGTTAGCGAAAGCGTCCCTTCTTTTCCAGCGTCATAGAAAATCCTTAAAGCGGTATATCTGTAGCTTTCATTGTCAAAGCCCTGCAAGCAAGCTACGCAAGCAATGCCCTATTAGTTAAGTCAAGCCGTTGTTAGCAGGTTGTTTGCTGCGCGCAACGGCTTGTCTTACGTTTAGGGCATTGTTTGCTCCGGTGCCTACACTTGTAGCTTCCTTTGTTTCAAGCAGCTAATTCTTTGGTTTTTGTTTCTTTAAACAAGATATACCTTGCCTAAATATTTTATCTCAGAAAAAAAAAGATCATGGCAAAGTTTCTCATGCATAATTCATAAAAATCATTAGCAAAGTATCTCATGCATAATTCATAAAAATCATTATTTAGAAAAAAAAAAAAGTTAATGCATACAATTGCCTCAGAATACAAACCACTACTTTGCCATTTCAAAAAAAAAATACAAACCACTACTTAGCAAACTAACCATAGATGAACCTATGGTTACATAATCAAACACGGCAAAGTTTCTCATGCATAATTCATAAAAAATCATTATTTAGAGAAAATACAATAAGTTAGTGCATACAATTGCCTCAGAATACAAACCACTACTTAGCAAACTAACCATAGATGAACCTGTGGTCACATAATCAAACTACTACTTAGCAAACTAAGAATAAAGAGGAAGCTAATAATAATTAAATGGGATTCACTAACTAAAATATGGAGGGACCCAAATAGGCTTCGTAATCCAAGTCGAAGAGCTGGGATAAAATGGTTTTACACTCTTATCCTCCAAGTTGAAGACACCGTTATCAAGACCCCACTCTGGTAAATTTTCAGAATTGTCAGTGAAGTAGATGCAGTTTCCCTTGCCCTGGGGAAAGTCAGAAGCTGAGAGAGAGAAAGAGTTACTGTATCCCACAAACAACATTTCATCGCCTAAGCTTTCGATCAGGATCCACTCTCTTGTCACTTCGTCCAATTCAAAAACATCGAACCAGTCCGTCCTACAAACCCATTCTGGACAAGGTTGGACTACATTGCCATCTCTATCTAACTCATAATCAGGATTCCATTCGCAAAATCTTTCAACCTTCAACAACTTCCCGGAAGATTCCACTAGATACCTCCTGTCAATTCCTCCTTCAAATGGAGGTGTAATTACTGTAAACTTGGGGTTATCAATGGAGGCAAAGTCACAAGTTACAACAGCATTATGATTGGTGATTGCATAGAATTTGTCCTTGTAATATATAACATCTTCATAATGAATCCATTCATTGTTTATTGTAGTCCATTTTTCATCCCCCGGTTTATAGAAGGACAATTTCCAGTCATAAGTGACAATGGTAGCAACAATGTAATCTTGTGTTGAAATAGGATTTGCTGATAAAACAGTCTTGACAATATACCTGCAAGGATAATTTCAATCAATTAGTGATAATGGTGACAACAAGTCTAGTGTTGAAATAGAATTTGCCAATAAAAAAAAGTCCTGATGATTACCTGTAGTTCCTTGGTACTTCAGGATTAGTACTATGTTGGTTGTCAGGAAATCTGTTAAGGGAGGGAAGCTGAATTTGGGTACTTGTGAAGGGATTTAATAGATGAACGTTACCGCTCTCATCTATTGTGACCACCCATCCCTTGGAAGACACACAACACCATTTTCCATGAAATTCTGGCAATTGAATATTGTAAACCTTATTTTTAGTGATACTATAGAAGCCACGAGTTTCATTACGCTCTTTATCAGGGATTATCATAAGTGGAAGTTGGTCTTGAAAGTCCAACCGGTGGTGATTTTCCTTGGTGACCTGATACCAGGATGAGCACACAGCACCAAACCGGATATGATCGATGAGAGGTAGACGATCCACGACCATTTCTAACAGCTCATTTGGAATTTCGGACCACTTACCCATGTCACTGATCATGAGTACCTTCTTGCTATTGACGGGATTGGAAGCTAAGAAAAGAAAAAGAATTATGGAACACAGACAGAGCAAATAAGTAATATATACAATTGAAGTAAGACATGTAAATATGCGAAGGAGATTTAGGCCCTCTTTAGATACTCTCTAAAAATTATGTTACTGCAGTAATATATGTGCATCGTGTGAATGGTGGAATTATTTAAAATCCTCTAAGCTTGTTGGTACATATGTTTCCACAGCGAGTTATGTGTCAAGAATGCATATTGACCTAATTAGGCGAAGATATGTCAACAAAAACACATCTACAATGTTTATAAGACCATGAGACTTGTCAATGGATATTTGGACCAATGAGTGCTACCTGGAATGTTCTGCTAGAGTTTGTATGAAGGACGCGGATGTTCTACTAGAGTTTGTGTG